>NC_079231.1:1160000-1167500 GCF_029633865.1 Lampris incognitus | reverse complement strand
TCACCAGTCACCAGTCACCACTCATCACTCATCAGTCACCAGTCATCAGTCACCAGTCACCAGTCATCAGTCACCAGTCACCAGTCATCAGTCACCAGTCACCAGTCATCAGTCACCAGTCACCAGTCATCAGTCACCAGTCATCAGTCCCTGCCTGCTTCCCGTTTCCCGTTTCTTCTGGGAGAATCCAAGTCACTCGCCGTGTTTGAAAGTGGACTTAATGACGATAATAATAACAATAATAACAACAATAATAATTAGTATATGATCCGCTGTGGCGACCCCTAACGGGAGCAGCCGAAAGCAGTAGTAGTAATGATAATTAGTATAATAATTAGTATTATAATAATGATATAGTAATAATAATAATAATAATTAGTATAATAATATAGTAATAATAAAAATAGTATAATAATAATGAATTAATAATAAATATTATTTAAATAATAATAATAAATTCATTAGATGATTTTAACAGTTAACAGACAAACCAATGAACTTCTGCGTTTTATCAGTGCCAATGAAAATGTGTGATGAGGCTGAGTATGAGTTATTATATTATACTACATTTTAATGTAGTATAATATATTATATATAATACATTATGATATAATATATATTATATAACTGTCATATTATACTACTATATATAATATAATATTATATATATCACACTATATCATATATAGTATGATATGATATATTGTATAATATAATGAATTATAATACACTATGATAGTATATATATAATACATTTCATATTATACTATGTATAATATATTATATTATATATCACATAATATATTATATCATAATATAATATATTGCATCCATCCATCCATCCATCATCTGAACCGCTTATCCTGCTCTCAGGGTGGCGGGGATGCTGGAGCCTATCCCAGCAGCCACTGGGCGGCAGGCCCCCGGGGAGACACCCTGGACAGGCCAGCAGACCATCACAGGGCCGACTCACACTTACACACACACACACACTTACACACACACACACACACACACACACTTACACACACACACACACACACACACACACACACACACACACACACACACACATTCAGACCTAGGGACAGTTTAGTGCGGTGATCCACCTGACCTACATGTCTTTGGACTGTGGGAGGAAACCCACGCAGACACGGGGAGAACATGCAAACTCCACATAGAGGACGACCCAGGACGACCCACCAAGGTCGGACTACCCTGGGGCTCGAACCCAGAACCGTCTTGCTGTGAGGCGACCGCGCTAACCACTGCACCACCATGCCGCCCCTGATATATTATATATTATATCATATGATTTATATCATATCATATGATATATATCATATCATATGATATATAATATATCATATGATATATAATATTATATGATACATCATATTATAATATATATCATATCATATGATATATAATATTATAATATGATACATAATATTATAATATATATCATATCATATGATATATATAATATGATGTATTATTATATACTGTAGCAACTGTAGCAGCTACAGAGGTATAAAGTTGATCAGCCACAGCATGAAGATATGGGAAAGAGTAATAGAAGCTAGGTTAAGAGGAGGAGAGGTGGTGATCAGCAGCAGCAGTATGGTTTCATGCCACGAAAGAGCACCACAGATGTGATGTTTGCTTTGAGAATGTTGATGGAGAAGTATAGAGGAGGTCAGAAGGAGTTATGTTGTGTCTTTGTAGATTTAGAGAAAGCTTATGACAGGGTGGGTGCCGAGAGAGGAGGTGTGGTATTGTATGAGGGAGTCAGGAGTTGCAGAGAAGCAGCAAATGACCAACTGTCGTTTGCTGCAAACGTTGCATCGGTTGCTCGCTCCTGCAGATTTCTCCTCTATAACATCAGGAGGAGTCGCCCATTCCTCACCGACGAGACGGCACAGGTGCTCATCCAGGCTCTGGTCATCTCCCGGCTGGACTACGGCAACTCCCTCCTTGCTGGCGCCCCGGCGTCGGCCATCAGACCTCTGGAGCTTGTTCAGAAAGCTGCAGCTCATCTGGTGTTCACCCGCCCTAAGTTCTCCCACACACCTCCCCTTCTCATGTCCCTACACTGGCTCCCAGGAGCTGCTCCCATCCAGTTTAATACTCTGGTGCTAGCCTACAGGGCAGTGAAAGGAACAGCTCCTTCCTATCTCCAGGCCATGATCAAGCCCTCCACCCCCACCCCACCACTTGGCTCTGCTGCCTCGGGACGCCTGGTTGCCCCGTCGCTCAGAGGCCCCTGCTGCCGATCGACCCGGTCCTGGCTCGGTTCTGTCCTGGCCCACAGTGGTGGAATGACTCCCCACTGATGTCAGGACAGCGGAGTCGCTGCCCATCTTTCAGCGCAGGTTGAAAACTCACCTCTTCAAGAACTACTACCCTGTTACTTGTTCTTACCACTTATTGTATTCACTCATTTAAAAAAAAATCTCTTTCTTGCTCTTTTACTTTAGCACTGGTTTTGCTCTTAGATGCTTGTTTAGATGCACTTGTGACCTCTGAGGACTAGTAGTTCTCTTGATCTCCTGCGTTACATGATGCTCTTATTGTAAGTCGCAGTGGATAAAAGCGTCGGCCTAATGACTGGAATGTCATGTCATGTCATGTAAAGTATGTAGGAGTGGTGCAGGATATGTATGAGGGAGGTGTGACAGTGGTGAGGTGTGCGGTTGGATGACAGATGGGTTCAAGGTGGAGGTGGGGATACATCAAGGATCGGCTCTGAGCCCTTTCTTGTTTGCAGTGGTGATGGACAGGTTGATGGACGAGATCCGACAGGAGTCTCCGTGGACGATGATGTTCGCAGATGACATTGTGATGTGTAGCGAGAGTAGGGTGCAGGTGGAGGAGAGCCTGGAGAGGTGGAGGTATGCACTGGAGAGAAGAGGAATGAAAGTCAGTAGGAGCAAGACAGAATACCTATGCGTGAATGAGAGGGAGGACAGTGGAATGGTGAGGATGCAAGGAGTGGAGGTGACGAAGGCGTATGCGTTTAAATACTTGGGGTCAACTGTCCAAAGTAACGGGGAGTGCAGGAGAGAGGTGAAGAAGAGAGTGCAGGCAGGGTGGAGTGGGTGGAGAAGAGTGTCAGGAGTGATGTGTGACAGAAGGGTACCAGCAAGAGTTAAAGGGAAGGTTTACCAGATGGTAGTGAGACCAGCTATGTTGTATGGTTTGGAGACAGTGGCACTGATGAAAAGACAGGAGGTGGAGGTGGCAGAGATGAAGATGATAAGATTTTCACTGGGAGTGATGAAGAGGGACAGGATTAGGAACCAGTATATTAGAGGGACAGCTCAGGTTGGACGGTTTGGAGACAAAGCAAGAGAGGCAAGATTGAGATGGTTTGGACATGTGTGGAGGAGAGATGCTGGGTATATTGGGAGAAGGATGCTGAATATGGAGCTGCCAGGGAAGAGGAGCAGAGGAAGGCCAAAGAGGAGGTTTATGGAGGTGGTGAGGGAGGACATGCAGGTGGCTGGTGAGACGGGGGAAGATGCAGAAGACAGGAAGAGATGGAGACGGATGATCTGCTGTGGCGCCCCCTAACAGGAGCAGCCGAAAGTAGTAGTAGATTATATTATCATATGATATTGTTGATTGTTTTGATGTCATGGTGTAATCCAGGGAAACGTATGTTGACACAGAGGAGACACACTCGAGGCAGCTGCAGGAAAAGACGATTTAGAAAATATAAAGAAGGTCAAACTCAAACAAGCCAGCACAGCACTTCAGCAGGTGAACTGTGAATGGACACAGCCTCAGCACCACCACTGTGTTCACAGCCTCACACTACAAATGGCCTTCAGATCACACCACCCCACACTGCCCCACGCTGCCCCACGCTGCCCCACACTGCCCCACCACGCCCCACACTGCCCCACACTGCCCCACGCTGCCCCACACTGCCCCACCACGCCCCACATTGCCCCACGCTGCCCCACGCTGCTCCACCACGCCCCACACTGCCCCACACTACCCCACCACGCCCCACACCGCACCACACCACACCACCCCACACCACACCACACCGCCCCACACCACACCACACCGCCCCACACCACCCCACACTGCCCCACACTGCCCCACACCACCCCACACCGCCCCACACCGCCCCACACTGCCCCACACCACCCCACACTGCCCCCCGCTGCCCCACACCACACTGCCCCACACCGCCCCACACTGCCCCACACTGCCCCACACCGCCCCACACTGCCCCACACTGCCCCACACCGCCCCACACTGCCCCACGCTGCCCCATACCACACCACACCACCCCACACCACACCGCCCCACACCACACCACACCACACCGCCCCACACCGCACCACACCACACCACCCCACACCACCCCATACTGCCCTACACAGCCCCACACCACACCATACCACACCGCCCCACACCACACCATAGCACACCGCCCCACACCACACCATACCACACCAAACCGCCCCACACCACAAAACACAGCCCCACACCACACCACACCACACCGCCCCACACCGGCCCACACCACACTGCCCCACACCACACTGCCCCACACAACACCGCACCGCACCACACCGCACTGCACCACACCACACCATACCACACCGCACCGCACCACACCACACCTCCCCACCCCACATCACACCACACCGCCCCACCCCACATCACACCACACCACCCCACATCACACCACACCACACCACACCACATCACATCACATCACATCAGAACACCCCACATCACACCACACCGCCCCACACCACGCCACACCATGCCACGCTACGTCATGTCATGTCACGTCACGTCACGTCACACCACACCACATCATGTTACACCACGCCACATCCGCCGTGATGAATCCGTCAGACAGACTGGACAGCTAACAGTGGTTATTATTAACGAGTATCTACTAGTGTTTATTGGACATTGTCAGTGTTTTTGGTTAATGTTAACTAACCAGTCTAATACTACTACTACCACTACTACTACTACCACTACTACTTTCGGCTGCCCTCACTTCCTCCTTGCTAATCCACTACACTTCCTGATTCACTATCCCTACATCACCCAACCTTCTCTCTCTCTCATCTTCTTCATTCATCAGCGCCTCAAAGTATTCCTTCCACCTTCTCAGCACACTCTCCTCACTTATTAGCACATTTCCATCTCTATCCCTGATCGCCCTGACTTGCTGCACATCCTTCCCAGCTCGGTCCCTCTGTCTAGCCAATCGGTACAAGTGCTTTTCTCCTTCCTTAGTGTCTAACCTGTCATACAACTCACCATGTGCCTTTTCCTTTGCCTTTGCCACCTCTGTCTTCACTTTATGCTGCGTCTCCTTGTACTCCTGTCTACTGTCTTCATCTCTCTGACTATCCCACTTCTTCTTTGCCAACCTCTTCCTCTGTATAACCACCACCAAGTCTCCTTGTCTTCCTTTCGCTGTCCTGATGACACACCAAGTACCTTCCTAGCTGTCTCCCTCACTATTTCTACAGTGGTTGTCCAGCCATCCAGCATCTCTTCACTACCACCCAGTGCCTGTCTTAACTCCTCCCTGATCGCCACACAACAGTCTTCCTTCTTCAGCTTCCACCATTTGATCCAGTGGTTAGCACTGTTACCTCACAGCAACAAGGTCCTGAGTTCAAACCCCCGGCCATCCCAGGTCCTTTCTGTGTGGAGTTTGTATGTTCTCGGCATGTCTGCATGGCTTTCCTCCAGGTGCTCTGGTTTCCTCCCACGATCAAAAAGACATGCATGTTAGGGTTAATACTCCTGCCCTTGCCCCTGAGTAAGGCAGTGGAAAGAAGAAGTGGAGTTGGTCCTCACGTGCTGCAGCTGCCCACTGCTCCTATACGATAGGGTCGGTTACATGCAGACAACACTTCCATTGTAAGAGTACAATGACAAAATAAAGTGGTTTTCATTTCATTTTTATTTCATTTCACCCATCACCTCCTCATCACCTCTGTTCCCTTCACCAGCATGTCCATTGAAGTCCGCACCAATCACCACTCTCTCCTCCCTGGGTACCCTCTCCACCACTTCGTCCAACTCACTCCAGAATTCTTCTTTCTCTTCCATCTCACACCCAACTTGCAGGGCATATGTGCTGATAACATTCATCAACACACCTTCAATTTCCAGCATCACACAAGACCCAGGAAAACTAATGTTGTTTAATTTCTATTTTTTGTACATAAATTAAGTGTTGGGGTGGTAAAACACACATTGCAAAGAAAAACATGTTAAAACTTGATTGTGTTCAAATTTTACAACATGTCCACTGTAGTGGACAGCCCCCCCCATATGTGATGTCATTTTAAAGGCACAGTGGTCGTCTTTAAGGGAGAACGGGACTGAATGCAGTGGCATGTATAGTATGAGAGATATGAGCAAAAACGCTACGTCCACTACAGTGGACAAAAATAATTGCTGGGTCTCAAGGGGATGCTCATCACTGTGTCTGACACTCCCTTCACCTCCAGCACACTCTTGACATACTCTTCCTTCAGAATTACCCCTACCCCATTTCTCCTCCCATTTGCACCATGGTAGAAGAGTTTGAACTCACCTCCGATACTCCTGGCCTTACTCCCCTTCCACCTGGTCTCTTGCCCACACAGCATACCTACCTTTCTTCTCTCCATCATATCAGCCAGCTCTCTCCCTTTACCAGTCATAGCACCAGCATTCAAAGTTCGGACTCTCACCACCGCACTCCTACCCTTCCTTCTCTCCCGCTGCCTCTGGACATGCCTTTCCCCTCTCCTTCTCCTTCGCCCAACAGTAGCATAGTGTACACCGGCACCCTGCTGGCCAACAGTAGTGGTGGTGGTTTTTGGTAACCTGGACCTCGACTGATCCGATATGGAAATCTTATTTATGATCCGCATATTTGATTTGGCAAACATTTTACGCTGGATTCCCTACCCGAGGCAACCCTCACCATTTATCTGGGCTTGGGACCGGCACTAAGAATGCACTGGCTTGTGCATCCTCAGTGGCTTGGATTTTTTTTCTTTTTGTTAAAATTAACTAGCCAGAGTTTTGATGTTACTGACCAGTCACAGAAGATGTAATCAGTTCATCTGGACACAGCGTTTATGGAGAGTGTCCAGATGAACTGATTGAACTTTCTGTGACTTCTCTACCTGGATTATTCGGATAGTTTGGATATGTGTGAACAAATATGTTACTCACCAGTGTTGTTAGTATGTTAACAAGCCAGTGTCGTTAGTATGTTAACCAGCCAGCGTTGTTAGTATGTCAACCAGCCAGTGTTGTTAGTATGTTAACCAGCCACTGTTGTTAGTATGTTAACCAGCCAGTGTTGTTAGTATGTTAACTAGCCAGTGTTGTTAGTATGTTAACCAGCCAGTGTTGTTAGTATGTTAAACAGCCAGTGTTGTTAGTATGTTAACCAGCCAGTGTTGTTAGTATGTTAACCTGCCAGTGTTGTTAGTATGTTAACTAGCC
>NC_079231.1:1040000-1157500 GCF_029633865.1 Lampris incognitus | reverse complement strand
TGTGGGGAAAGCAGCAGTAGTGGTGGTTCGGCCTGGAGTCGCCTGGTCCCGGAAGTGACGAGGCGTCTCCTTCCAGACTGCCGGCCGGGAGATGCAGTTGGCGAACGCATGCAGTACGAGGGTGGGGGTTTGAACTAAAATAAGGATCGATTGGCCACTGAATTGAGAGAAAAAGGGAAAAATCAGAAATACATTTTTAAAAAAAACCACAAATTCTTCAATTAAAAAAACAAATTCTTAAATTAAAAAAAATCTTCTATAAAAAACTAAATTCTTAAATTAAAAAAAATCTTCTATAAACAAATAAATTCTTCGATAAAAAACAATCTCTTTGTGTGTGTATGTGTTTGTATGTGTGTGTGTGTGTGTGTGTGTGTGTGTGTGTGTGTGTGTGTGTGTGTGTGTGTGTGTGTGTGTGTGTTTTACAGACGTATGTTTCCTGTGCTGAAGGTCAGTGTGTCGGGCCTGGACCCCAGTGCCATGTACTCCCTCCTGCTGGACTTCGTAGCGAGTGATACCTGCCGCTGGAAGTATGTGAACGGGGAGTGGGTGGCGGCGGGGAAGGCAGATGGGCGGAGTCAGGGGGGGGTGTACATCCATCCTGACTCTCCCAACTTTGGAGCTCATTGGATGAAAGCAGTGGTGACCTTCAACAAGGTCAAACTGACCAACAAGGTCAACGGAGGAGGACAGGTACACACACACACACACACACACACACACTAGAATGTGTGTGTGTGTGATTGTTTAGAGTGATTCTATAGACACCAGGTACCAGTGAGGAGGTCAAGAAGAGAATAGGTTTAGTCTCCTTCTCTCCTCTCTCTCCTCTCCTTCTCTCCTCTCTCTCCTCTCCTTCTCTCCTCTCTGTCTCTGTCTCTCCTCTCTTCTCTCCTTCTCTCCTCTCCTTCTCTCCTCTCTGTCTCTGTCTCTCCTCTCTTCTCTCTCCTTCTCTCCTCTCTCTCTGTGTGTCTCTGTGTCTCTCTCCTCTCTTCTCTCTCCCTCTCCTCTGTCTCTCTCCTCCTCTCGCTGCCTTTCATCTCTCTCTGTCTCTCCCCTCTCTCTCTGTGTCTCCTCTCTTCTCTCCTTCTCTCCTCTCCTCTCTCTCTGTGTCTCCTCTCTTCTCTCCTTCTCTCCTCTCCTCTCTCTCCTCTCTTCTCTCCTTCTCTCCTCTCCTCTCTCTCTCTGTGTCTCCTCTCTTCTCTCCTTCTCTCCTCTCCTCTCTCTCTCTCTCTCTCTGTCTCCTCTCTTCTCTCCTTCTCTCCTCTCCTCTCTCTCTCTGTCTCTCCTCTCTTCTCTCCTTCTCTCCTCTCCTCTCTCTCTCTGTGTCTCCTCTCTTCTCTCCTTCTCTCCTTCTCTCCTCTCCTCTCTCTCTCTTTGTCTCTCTCTCTCTCTCTCTCTCTGTCTCTCTGCCCTGCATGTGGGAAGGTTGGGTATGTCAGTGTGAGTGAGGGTGCTGAATGAGCTTGAGTGTGTTTTTTTTGTCTGGCTTAATTCTCTTGTTTTCTGCTGCTTTCACTTTTCTTTTCTTCTCTTTTCTTCTCTACATGGTGAGGTGAGAGAAGTTTAATTTTACTTCATTGCTGGTTGTTGGGAAGTGACTGGAGTAGCTGGTGGGAGGTTGGTGGTGTGCAGTATGGCGCCCCTCCCTGGTGAGGGCTCGCCTCCCCTGTCTATCGGGGTTAGAGTGGTGGTGGACTCGCGGTCCACTGTGGAACAGGTTCTCCTGGCTGCAGGAGAACAGGTCGGCTATGAGAACATCACCTACGGCTCTCGGATGAACAAAGCCGTGGTGGCTTTTCTCCGAGAGGAGCGTTTAGTCCCCCTGCTGGTCGAGAGAGGCCTGGTGCTGGACGATCTGTTTGTAGCCATCTCGCCTTTGTTTGTGATATCGACACGTGTTACCGTGTCAGGCGTACCTCCGTTTATCCCGAGCGAGCTCCTTGAAGGAGAACTGAGTGGTTTCGGAAAGTTTGCTGGCGGGTTCAGAACAGTTCGTCTGGGTTGTGGCGATGCCAGACTGCAGCATGTTACCTCTCTGCGGAGACAGGCCTTCATGTTAGTCAGGCAGCTTAGGACCAGATTTGAGAAGGATGGGGACACGCCTGACAAAAGCACCAAATTTTTTCCACATGCTCTCCATCACCATATATTTCAATTTTTGATGGGAGCCACTTCATCAAGATGGCAGATGGCGGCCAAAAATCTTTAAGTGCCAATATCTCAGCTTCCAAGCCACTTAGAAGGTCAATCTTGGTGTCAAAATATGCATTGTCTGGGTCAATCAATGCATTAAAGCTATTGAGAATATCACTAGATGATTATTTGTGCCAAGATCAAATACATATGTTCATTCTGACAATGTATTTACATAATTTTCAACTCAGTCCCTAAACGGTCAGACATACATTAATATAGGTCATATACATGTACACTGAAAAACTGACAACATGCATGAATTGAATTGAACTTTATTATCTTCACTAAGATAATATATAATATTCTAAGATAAAATATATTCAAATTATGTCACATTTACAACTGCAAAGATCTGTGCAATTCCAGTGTGCCTTCTTGCATGAGCACCTTGCACCACAACCACTTGTGCTTTGACAACTGCACTTGACTAGTTCACTGCAGGCTTTTGACACCATCGGTAGAATGCTTCACACAGGAAGCCAGACCTGGCTGTCTCCATCCAGTGTCCATCCCCACCTTCTGGACTGGGTGTCGGCTGCTGGGCCAGTTCAGATGTCGCCCAGATCCCAGACTGGTAAGCAACTCGCTTCACGTGCTGCAGCAGTGAATCTTGCGTTGGTGGAATGTGTTCCATCGTTTTGTTCTTCTGGCAGAACAACTCTCTCCCTGCTTCATTGACAGATTCCAAATCCCTCGTCTTGTCGTAAAGGACAACTGTGTAGCGCTCCAGAAGTCGAAAGTGTTGGGCATCTATGGTCACGGGAGTGTGCGGATTCGCTGCCATGTAGTTGAAGGCCTGCATGACCTCGGGGTAGGAATTCCAAGCCACCCATGCTGACTTCTTCCCCTTACCACAGAATGCTGAGGTTGTGTCACAGCCTGTGTACCAGTGGAAGATGGGAAGTGCTGTGGACTTGTCTTTGCCCAGAGCATGGCTGATGGTATTTATATGAAGATATGTGTAATTCTTGCCAGTGCCAAAAGCGACCCAAATGTCTGCAACTGGATACTTGGTGAGCAGGGCATGGAACTTGCCAATGAGGATAACGACAACATCTGTATCCACAGTGTGTACCAAGCGGGTAGAAGAGCCATGCTCCAGGGCATCAAGCAAGTGAATCAGTATCCTGGTATCAGCCTCTTCATGGTTACATGGCAGCATGGAGTGGCTGGTGTCTGTGCCGACCACTCTGATGCTGGATGTAATGAAGACTAGGGAATGCAATCTTCGTGGAGAGTAAGGTAAAGAGTTCCTGCTTGTTCATGGGATCACGCAGGAAATCTGGCCAATTCCCTGGCAGCTTGTTCTGAGCCACCTTCCATCATATCCCTTTGCCTCGCTTCTCCCTTGTTGACTCTTTTATGCTGCTGGTGATGTAAGTATCCCACACCACATCAACTCTTTCGGAGGTCTCCAAGTGTTTCATGATGTGGGGAACAAAGACAAAACTGGCATATTCATCGAATGTGGTAATATTGGTAGGGGACAGGAAGTGCACCACGGCAGCGCCGTCAAGTACTTTGACATCAAAAGTACCGGGAGGTTCCTGTTGTGTCTTCTGTGTTAGAACATTTAGCAGATCTGACTTCTTTCTCAGCCGTAGTTTCCCTCTGTCAGATAGAGAGGGAGGGTATGGATGGTTTTCATGCTTAACGAAGGTGCTCAGGTCCCCCTCTCTGTGTTGCATGGCTATATATAATCGGGAGAAGAGTGCCACATCATCCTTCAACATTGAGATCTGCCCTGCCTGCTTGGTCTTCGTCTTGGGTGTTGGGCATCTGAAGAGCGGCAGCGAGTTCTTTTTGATGGGCTCATGAATGGAGTGAGAGCCGTCCATGATCACTGTCTTATGGTACTTGTTGTACTGATCTCTGCCCACTGATTCCACTGTGTGGACTGTGTTAACCACAGACTCGTCAATCACATTTCGCGTGTCCAGCATTAGTAGCTCGGGGGTATCATCTAGGAACGGATTGCTCATCCCACTGATGGTGTGCACCAGAGCTAGTGCTTGCTCTTTGAATGTCTTCTGTGTAGACAATCCTTCTTCATGGTGTTGTTGTTTATTGCCTTCTTCTAAGATATACTCCTGCTCAAACTCTTTTAGGAGTTGTGCTTGTTCAGGCCCTGCGATCATCCACTTCTTGAATGCTGAGGGATTCTCGGTGAGTCCCACTGCACCCCCAGAACCCTTCATCAGATCGTTATTCTGCTCATGAGCCTGGTCTATCGGTATGCTTGAGAATCTTTTGTGGTCTTGGGAACAACCCAATGGCCATGTTCTTTAAATTCCTTGTGAATGGACGTGGGCAAGCTTTCCATGTCACGAATGTGGACAGGAATCCATTGGGCATAGTTCTGGTGATCAAGGACGAATAACCATGGAACGAGAGCCTTCAGTGACTCCACATAGAGGGGAAAATCCTGTTCTCTGTGGGCCCGCACAAATATCAGACCCAGAATTTCCATGTTGAGGATGGTATCCCAGTACTGGAATGTTGGACTCTTGGTGATCATTTCTTGTCTCCAAGCTTCTTTGGTCTTCTCATCATGTGGTCCCTCAGTCAGCATGTTCAAGAAAGCATCCTGCTGCAGCTTCGCCAATGCCAGAGTGCTCACTTGGTGGGCATGTCTTGTCCTAGTGGGGTGTGATGCTTTGAGGAAGGTGTCGGCTGTGCCAGAGGATGCAATGCCAGCCTCAGTCAGTGCAGTGGTCCATCCAGAGGCCTCCAAGTAGTCGCCATATGTCTTCCACATTGCCATTTCAATATGGAGACCACCAAACATGACTACACATTTGTCTTCCCCATGTGTTTGAGGCTAGTTCCACTGAACAGATTTGGCCAGTGCGTACAGTGGTGCATCCACAGCCATTACTGGGATCTGTCCTGGATTCAGAAACTGTGTGGCTTCACGCTGTACATCCATCCCATGCTTGATCATAGAAGCTGTAGCAGCCTTCTCATAGAACAATGGCAAGAGCTGTGTGAGAGCGGGCTATAAATCATCTGATGCATCGTGTAGAGATGCGTGGTAGGCCGACCAGGCCACAATGTCCCCCTTATCTAGCGCCTCTTTTTCGATCAACTTGAGTGAATGCTTGAGCCAACATTTCCCTTTCATATGTGCTCTACCCAGGTGTCCCTTGAAAGCTTTAATTGGATTGGGTGTCTTGGGAACAGCCACATTGGCCTTCTTGAGGGTTAGGGTTGAGTTGTGGTCATGTTCCCCCCAATGAATGTGTCGTTACACACATGTGCTTAATAATAATTTCCTATATAAGAGTAAATGGCTAACTTTACTTACCTTATTGTCTACTGGAATGCTCATGCTGTGTGTTACAAAAATATGTTGTGCATAATGTACATAATTGTGTAGATATATTGACGGAATGAACTAAATTATCTAATATCAGAAAAAATAGTCACCTATTGATATTCTCAATAGCTTTAATACATTTGTTGACACAGAGAATGTATATTTTGACATCAGGATTGACCTTCTAAGTGGCTTGGAAGCTTAGATATTGGCACTTATAGATTTTACTTGGCGGGCCGCCATCCACCATCTTGATGAAGTGGCTCCTATCAAAAATTGAAAACTATGGTGATGGAGAGCTTGTGGAAAAAATTTGGTGCTTTTGTCTGCCGTGTCCCCATCATTTTGCTAAGCCCCCTGACTATATTTAAATGATCCCTCAGAACATCTACAAGTGTCATTTAAAGTCAAATACGAACACGACTTCTACACTTTGCATGCATGTTCTGGCAGCATGAAATGTTTTTAGTGCGGCGATGTCGGCCACAAACGTTCATCCTGCCTGCACAGTGAGCCCACAGCGGGCAGCAGTTCAGGTGAGCCACAGCCTGGAGGCACCGCTGAGGGCGGTAGCCCGCAAACAGCGCAGCAGGTGGCAGGAGATACCGCAACCGGTGATCCCCAACCTGGTATGGAGGGAAATGTAACAACTGAGCAGGACATCAATACTGTAAATGACGGTAATCTGAGTGGTACTGAAGCACAGGATGTGGCTGTATGCAGAGACGGGGGACAGACAGAACCAGTGAGAGACAATCACCCAGCTGAGGCTGAGAGTCAGGTCTCTGCAACAGGTGAGTCACACTGAGAAAACGCTGGAAATACAGATGAGCAAATGTTAGAGGATGATAGCCTATCTCAGTTTACTGATATTGTGTCACAAGGTGATCAGCAGTCATACTCATTGAAGGAGATCAATGATTTCCTTGGCGAAACAGACAGTCTGTGGAAGTAGCAGATTTCTTCTCAGATGTGGACAGGTTTGTTAACTCTGTTATGAAGATTAGAAAGACGGCTGGATATGAAGAGCTCAGTAAACAGAAGAGGTTTCGTCTAAAGAAGATTCTGACTAAACTTAGGAAAGAAAGGCGAGGAAAGGTTCCTTTAAATGTTCAACACTCAAATATAGGCGATACAAAAAAGGTGTTTTTTTTCTCTCTTGGAAAGGTTTCAATGTCTTATCCTTCATTTTCTCTCTTCTTTTAATGGACAGTTTGCGGGTAGGGAGTCTAAATATTAATGGAGGATGGGATAGAGTTAAGCGAGGTGTGGTAGCTGAGCTGAGTAGAGCTGAGAACATAGATGTGCTCTTCCTACAGGAAACACACGGCTCTGTAGACAATGAGATAGAGTGGGGAATGAGTTGGGCAGGCCAGCTTTTTTTGAGCCATGGTACCAACTTTAGTGCAGGTGTAGCTGTTCTATTCTCGCAGCGCCTCCTTTTAACAAGTGTTTTGACATGTGAAGTGGAGCAGGGCAGGATCCAAGTAGTTCAGGCAAGAATCTGAGAAATACCTTTTGTGTTTATAAATGTGTATGCTTGTAATACAGGCACTGATCGCTTGAGATTATTTAGCAAACTGAGGGATAAACTCAAACAGTTTAATAGTGGCTCAGTCATAGTGGTGGGAGGAGACTGGAATTGCACTACACACCCTACAGTTGACAGAAACTCAGAAGAGCCCCATCCACCGTCAGCTTCTTTTCTGTCCACTGTGGTTGCAGAAAACGACCTTACGGATGTTTGGAGGACACTTAATCCAACAGTTAGGCAGTACACATGGGTAAAAGCTGCCGAGGGTAGTGTTAGGGCAGCCAGGTTGGACAGGATTTACCTCAATCAAACATACAGCAACAGGTTAATTAGGTCCACGATACCACCTGTGGGATTTTCAGATCAACATTTAGTAGTGGCAGATTTTTCCTTACGAGTTCACTTTCGACACTGTTCCTACTGGCACTTCGATGTGCGGCTAACGCAGGATAAAGCCTTCCATCAGTTCTTCTGTGACTTCTGGAGTCATTGGAGGCTGAGGAAGAAAGATTTTGAGAGCTTAGCTCGATGGTGGGAGGTAAGAAAAACACGAATTAGGATTTTATGTCAGCAATACAAACAACACACTCTCGGTGTGGAAAAAATCTGTCTTGACGAATTAGAGAAATTAAGATATTAGAAGACGAAGTAATTATTGGACATGATGGCAACAGCAGCACCTGGGAAAGTAGGGGGAAGGCTTTAGGTAGGTTCCTACATGAGAGAACAAAGGGTGCTTTAATCAGAACCCGAATTGCCACCATCAAAGACATAGATGCTCCAACTTCTTTGTTCTTTAAACTCGAGAGGAAAATTAGAAAGAACAATGTGAGGATGCATCTCAAACTTCCCAGTGGGGCAACAACAACTGATCCATCAGAGATGAGGAAGTTGGCCATAGACTTTTACAGCAGCCTGTTCAGTGCGGAGACCTGTGACTCTGACTGTGTGGAGGAGATACTGGAGAAACTGCCTCAGCTGGGTGAAACACAGGTAACTTTGCTGGAGTCCCCCATCTCCTTTGACGAGATGTCTGCGGCGGTTCAGCAGCTCAGCTGTGGCAAAGCCTCCGGAGTTGATGGGTTTCCTTCAGAATTTTACAAGACGTTCTGGACTCTAATTGGATGAGACTTACATGGTGTATTTAAAGACTGTTTGGACTCTGGAACTCTACCTTTGAGTTGTAGGAGGGCTGTCCTGACACTGCTACCAAAAAAGGGACATCTTGGTCTGCTGAAAAACCAGAGACCAGTTTCATTGTTATGTAGTAATTATAAGATAATTGCAAAATGTCTTTCCGACTCAAACAGTGTATGGACACGGTTGTACATTACAGCCAGACGTACTGTGTTCCTGACCGTACAATTAAGGATAATCTTTTTTTGATATGGGACATTATTGCCATATCTAAGCTCCAGGAGCTGGACGTTGGCCTGCTTTCCTTAGATCAAGAGAAGGCTTTTGACAGGATTGATCATTGCTATCTGTTCAAAACGCTTGAAGGTTTTGGTTTTGGGAATTAATTTATTAACTGGATCAAGTTGTTGTATTCCGGAGCCAGTGTTCTGTTGAAGGTAGGAGGTGGACTCAGCCGACTTGTCTCTGTTAAGAGAGGGATAAGATATGGTTGTCCCTTTTCTGGAATGCTGTACTCCCTGGCCATTGAACCGCTTTTATTTCAGCTCAGGCAGGGGCTCCCAGGACTAACCTTTTCACAGAACATCACCAATGCAGTTAGCTTATCAGTATACGCTGACGATGTCAAGGTTTTCATAACAACTCAAAACGATGTACAATTTCTCAAGCAGAAATTGGCCTTATATGAACAAGCTTCCTCTGCAAAAGTCAATTGGTCAAAATCTGAGGGTCTCTTGCTGGGGGAGTGGAACAATAGAGAAAAGCCGACATTACTAGTGGGAGTAAGTACAAGCAGGGCTACCTATACAGGGTTACAATGAAAATCTGCAGGATAGGGGTTTCTTGAGGACTGGGTTGAGAAACACTGGTCTAGATGGACTTGGCTCCAGCCTCAGTTGTCTTATAGGGGGAGAGTCTTGATTGTTAACAACTTGATTGCCTCGATGTTCTGGCACCGGTTTACAGTTGTAGAACCTCTGGACACACTCATACGGGAAGTACATAATACGCTGGGGAACTTCTTCTGGGGAGGCTTTCACTGGACCAAGTCTGCTGTACTGCTCCTACCAGTGCTAGAAGGAGGCCAGGGCCTGATTGACCTCCGCAGTCGTATCATGGCTTTTTGCCTTCAAACTGTGCAGCGCCTTTTATACCATGACCAGCGACTTTGGAGTGAAACAGCATCTGTGTTGCTTCGGAGGGTTATGAACCTGAACTATGACAAGCACTTGTTCCTTCTGGACCTGGCTGGCATGGAGTTCACTACGACACCCTTCTATCAATCTGTCCTCCATGCTTGGGGAATGGTCTTACGCACCAACAGAGACTACTCCCAGCTCTATGGCAGTATAGGGGAGGAACCCTGTTCCATAACCTACTGATACGCTGCATGATGCTCAGCTCCGTAAGTGTACAGAGATCCCTCATAAGAGCTGGACTTACAAAGTTAGTGTGTCTCAGATCAGGAGGACAGTGGAAGATGGCTGGCACTTTGAGCCAAGAGACTTGCTTAAATCTCTTCGTTTGATGGAGAGGTTGTTGGGGGAAGTGATCAGTGCACTTCCTGGTTTCTACAGAGAGGCACTCGGAGCGGAGTGTGGAGTGGATCAGCAAGTTAGGCGGCCTGTTTTTCCATCTTTGTCAGTCCGTGCAGCAGTGGAGGGGCAGGAGGAAGTGAAGGGGGCCATCCTGTCTTTCAGAACACCAGAACTACATGACTTCTAAAGAACATCTTAGAAGGCCTTGTATGCAGTCACTATAAAGGTTCTCAACAGAACATCACTAGCCGGTGTACAGGAGTCGAGGTGGTTGAGTGTGTTGGCACCAAGCTCGTCCCCCAGGGGCAGATGGAGGTCCCTGTACAAACCCCCCCATAGAGAAACGCACTGCGGATCTACAGTGGAGGGTGGTACACGGGGCTGTGGCTACAACAGACATGTGGCTCACATTGATCCTAGGGCAGGGAGCCACCACTCTTTCTGTAATGATGAGGACACTCTACAGCACTTATGGCTCAGATGTCCCAGGTTGAGCCCTCTTTTCTCTGTCCTGCAGCAGGGGCTCAGAGGTTTTGGAGAGGTTCTCGAAGACAGCCTGTTTGTCTTTGGTCCGAGGTACACGGCAGCACCGTGCAGACGTGTCACCTTGGTTAATTTTCTGATAGGTCAGGCAAAAAGGAGCATTTGGCTTAGCAGAAGGAACAGAATGAAAGGCACAGGGTCCGCAGATGCTACACTCATGTTCAGGGGTCTAGTGGCTGCTTGGCTGAAAATAGAGTTCATGTTTTTCAAACTTAGTTCAAACTTGGAAGAATTTATTTCTATTTGGGGACATGGGGACGTGCTGGGCACTGTAGAAAACCAAGTGCTGCTTCTTAATTTCTGAAAAAATATAAGGGAAGGTGTGTATCCTTTTGTTTTTACTGTGTATGGCGATTGTTGTGTTTTTCACTATGTATATGAGTATTTGTGTTAATGTTGTTATCTTGATGTGAATGAAGAATTGGACCATTAAAGGCTTGGTTAAAGGTCAAAGGTCTCTCTCTAGGTCTTCTGTCTCCTTCTCTCTCTCTTGGTCTTCTGTCTCCTCCTCTCTCTCTTGGTCTTCTGTCTCCTCCTCTCTCTCTCTAGGTCTTCTGTCTCCTTCTCTCTCTTGGTCTTCTGTCTCCTCCTCTCTCTCTAGGTCTTCTGTCTCCTCCTCTCTCTCTTGGTCTTCTGTCTCCTCCTTTCTCTCTTGGTCTTCTGTCTCCTCCTCTCTCTCTCTAGGTCTTCTGTGTCCTCCTCTCTCTCTTGGTCTTCTGTCTCCTCCTCTCTCTCTCTCGGTCTTCTGTCTCCTCCTCTCTCTCTTGATCTTCTGTCTCTGCCTCTCTCTCTAGGTCTTTTGTCTCCTCCTCTCTCTCTAGGTCTTCTGTCTCCTCCTCTCTCTCTAGGTCTTCTGTCTCCTTCTCTCTCTCTTGGTCTTCTGTCTCCTCCTCTCTCTCTTGGTCTTCTGTCTCCTCCTCTCTCTCTCTAGGTCTTCTGTCTCCTTCTCTCTCTTGGTCTTCTGTCTCCTCCTCTCTCTCTAGGTCTTCTGTGTCCTCCTCTCTCTCTTGATCTTCTGTCTCTGCCTCTCTCTCTAGGTCTTCTGTCTCCTTCTCTCTCTTGGTCTTCTGTCTCCCCCTCTCTCTCTAGGTCTTCTGTCTCCTCCTCTCTCTCTAGGTCTTCTGTCTCCTCCTTTCTCTCTTGGTCTTCTGTCTCCTCCTCTCTCTCTCTGTCTTCTGTCTCCTCCTCTCTCTCTGTCTTCTGTCTCCTCCTCTCTCTCTTGGTCTTCTGTCTCCTCCTCTCTCTGTCTTCTGTCTCCTCCTTTCTCTCTTGGTCTTCTGTCTCCTCCTGTCTCTCTCTCGGTCTTCTGTCTCCTCCTCTCTCTCTTGGTCTTCTGTCTCCTCCTCCTCTCTCTTGGTCTTCTGTCTCCTCCTCTCTCTCTCTCGGTCTTCTGTCCCCTCCTCTCTCTCTCTTGATCTTCTGTCTCTGCCTCTCTCTCTAGGTCTTCTGTCTCCTCCTCTCTCTCTTGGTCTTCTGTCTCCTCCTCTCTCTCTAGGTCTTCTGTCTCCTCCTCTCTCTTGGTCTTCTGTCTCCTCCTCTCTCTGTCTTCTGTCTCCTCCTCTCTCGCTTGGTCTTCTGTCTCGTCCTCTCTCTATCTTCTGTCTCGTCCTCTCTCTCTGTCTTCTGTCTCCTCCTCTCCCTCTTGGTCTTCTGTCTCCTCCTCTCTCTGTCTTCTGTCTCCTCCTCTCTCTGTCTTCTGTCTCCTCCTCTCTCTCTAGGTCTTCTGTCTCCTCCTCTCTCTCTAGGTCTTCTGTCTCCTCCTCTCTCTGTCTTCTGTCTCCTCCTCTCTCTCTAGGTCTTATGTCTCCTCCTCTCTCTCTTGGTCTTCTGTCTCCTCCTCTCTCTCTTGGTCTTCTGTCTCCTCCTCTCTCTCTAGGTCTTCTGTCTCCTCCTCTCTCTCTTGGTCTTCTGTCTCCTCCTTTCTTTCTTGGTCTTCTGTCTCCTCCTCTCTCTCTTGGTCTTCTGTCTCCTCCTCTCTCTAGGTCTTCTGTCTCCTCCTCTCTCTCTTGGTCTTCTGTCTCCTCTCTCTGTCTTCTGTCTCCTCCTCTCTCTCTAGGTCTTCTGTCTCCTCCTCTCTCTCTAGGTCTTCTGTCTCCTCCTCTCTCTTGGTCTTCTGTCTCCTCCTCTCTCTCTTGGTCTTCTGTCTCCTCCTCTCTCTCTGGGTCTTCTGTCTCCTCCTCTCTCTCTAGGTCTTCTGTCTCCTCCTCTCTCTCTTGGTCTTCTGTCTCCTCCTCTCTCTCTAGGTCTTCTGTCTCCTCCTCTCTCTCTAGGTCTTCTGTCTCCTCCTCTCTCTTGGTCTTCTGTCTCCTCCTCTCTCTCTAGGTCTTCTGTCTCCTCCTCTCTCTCTAGGTCTTCTGTCTCCTCCTCTCTCTCTAGGTCTTCTGTCTCCTCCTCTCTCTCTTGGTCTTCTGTCTCCTCCTCTCTCTCTCTGTCTTCTGTCTCCTCCTCTCTCTCTAGGTCTTCTGTCTCCTCCTCTCTCTCTTGGTCTTCTGTCTCCTCCTCTCTGTCTAGGTCTTCTGTCTCCTCCTCTGTCTAGGTCTTCTGTCTCCTCCTCTCTGTCTAGGTCTTCTGTCTCCTCCTCTCTCTCTAGGTCTTCTGTCTCCTCCTCTCTCTCTAGGTCTTCTGTCTCCTCCTCTCTCTCTTGTTCTTCTGTCTCCTCCTCTCTCTGTCTTCTGTCTCCTCCTCTCTCTCTTGGTCTTCTGTCTCCTCCTCTCTCTCTAGGTCTTCTGTCTCCTCCTCTCTCTCCAGGTCTTCTGTCTCCTCCTGTGTCTCTCTAGGTCTTCTGTCTCCTCCTCTCTCTCCTCCTCTCCGTGTGTGTGTGTGTGTGTGTGTGAGGGAGTCCAGGCCGTGCTCAGCAGTGTGTCATTAGTGCACTACTTCAGCCTCCTCTGCTGCCCACTTCACCCGCAGCACCTCGTAACCACGGGAACACATAAACAGCTCTTAATTAGCTGGCGTTGCTTTTAATGCACTTCCTGTTGAGAGCCATTCCACTCAGGGGTAGGAGCACACACACACACACACACACACACACACACACACACACACACGGACACACACAGACACACACACATATATAAATATAGACAAACCTACACACACCAACATTTCCACATACACACACGTGCAGCACTACAAAGTAATAATGTTGTTTATATTTACCCATGAGCCTCTGCCTGTAAGAATCTCTCTCTCTCTCACACACACACACACACACACAGACACACACACACACACACACACAGACACACACACACACAAGGACACACACAGGGTTGAGCGCAGCTGTAATGAAATAATTGCTGAGGTTATTTGTGCATTATGGTAATTATGTGTGTTTTTTAGAAGGAAACAAATTTAGCCATCAGTCCTTCACATGGATTAAAGACAGACACACACAGGTCGAACCTGGCTATTCAGAACACACACACACACACACACACACACACACACACACACACACACACACACACACACACACACACACACACACACACAGACCTTGGTCTATGGGCAGGTGGCTCTTGGTGTATGTGAGAAACATTTTGTTTGTGTGAGTGTGTGTGAGTGTGTGTGTGTGTGTGTGTGTGTGTGTGCATGTGTGAGTGTGTGTGTGAGTATGTGTGTGAGTGAGTGTGTGTGTGAGTGTGTGTGTGTGTGCATGTGTGAGTGTGTGTGTGAGTGTGTGTGTGAGTGTGTGTGTGTGTGCATATGTGAGTGTGTGTGCATGTGTGAGTGTGTGTGTGAGTGTGTGTGTGAGTGTGTGTGTGTGTGCATATGTGAGTGTGTGTGTGTGAGTGTGTGTGCGTGTGAGTGTGTGTGTGAGTGTGTGTGTGTGTGTGTGTGTGTGTGTGCATATGTGAGTGTGCATATGTGAGTGTGTGTGTGAGTGTGTGTGCGTGAGTGTGTGTGTGTGTGCATATGTGAGTGTGTGTGTGAGTGTGTGTGCGTGAGTGTGTGTGTGTGTGCATATGTGAGTGTGTGTGTGAGTGTGTGTGCGTGTGAGTGTGTGTGTGTGTGTGTGTGTGTGTGTGTGTGTGTGTGTGTGTGTGTGTGTGGTCAGAGGTGAAGCCAACCTCTCAATTAGAATAGAACAAACAGTTTGTTTTGCTTCTCTGTCCGAACTGCCTGATTGGTTAATTGGCCTCATTAGGTGGGGGATGGGGGATGGGGGGGTGGGGGGGTGGGGGGCAGACAGAGAGAGGAAATAAAGAAACTTGCCATTAAAATGGAAAAATGTAGAAATCATACTCAGAAAGGCTCTCAGGGGCTGGACTCAGAAAGGCTCTCGGGTGCTGGACTCAGAAAGGCTCTCAGGTGCTGGACTCAGAAAGGCTCTCAGGGGCTGGACTCAGACAGGCTCTCAGGGGCTGGACTCAGAAAGGCTCTCAGGGGCTGGACTCAGAAAGGCTCTCGGGGGCTGGACTCAGAAAGGCTCTCGGGTGCTGGACTCAGAAAGGCTCTCAGGGGCTGGACTCAGAAAGGCTCTCGGGTGCTGGACTCAGACAGGCTCTCAGGTGCTGGACTCAGACAGGCTCTCAGGGGCTGGACTCAGACAGGCTCTCAGGGGCTGGACTCAGAAAGGCTCTCGGGTGCTGGACTCAGACAGGCTCTCAGGTGCTGGACTCAGAAAGGCTCTCAGGGGCTGGACTCAGAAAGGCTCTCAGGTGCTGGACTCAGACAGGCTCTCAGGTGCTGGACTCAGACAGGCTCTCAGGGGCTGGACTCAGAAAGGCTCTCAGGTGCTGGACTCAGACAGACTCTCAGGTGCTGGACTCAGACAGGCTCTCAGGTGCTGGACTCAGAAAGGCTCTCAGGGGCTGGACTCAGACAGGCTCTCGGGTGCTGGACTCAGACAGGCTCTCGGGTGCTGGACTCAGACAGGCTCTCGGGTGCTGGACTCAGAAAGGCTCTCGGGTGCTGGACTCAGAAAGGCTCTCAGGTGCTGGACTCAGAAAGGCTCTCAGGGGCTGGACTCAGAAAGGCTCTCAGGTGCTGGACTCAGAAAGGCTCTCAGGGGCTGGACTCAGAAAGGCTCTCAGGGGCTGGACTCAGAAAGGCTCTCAGGGGCTGGACTCAGACAGGCTCTCAGGTGCTGGACTCAGACAGGCTCTCGGGTGCTGGACTCAGACAGGCTCTCGGGTGCTGGACTCAGACAGGCTCTCGGGTGCTGGACTCAGACAGGCTCTCAGGTGCTGGACTCAGACAGGCTTGACTCAGACAGGCTCTCAGGTGCTGGACTCAGACAGGCTCTCAGGTGCTGGACTCAGACAGGCTCTCAGGTGCTGGACTCAAACAGACTCTCAGGTGCGGGACTCAGACAGGCTCTCAGGTGCTGGACTCAGACAGACTCTCAGGTGCTGGACTCAGACAGGCTCTCAGGTGCTGGACTCAGACAGGCTCTCAGGTGCTGGACTCAGACAGACTCTCAGGTGCTGGACTCAGACAGACTCTCAGGTGCTGGACTCAGACAGGCTCTCAGACAGGCTCTCGGGTGCTGGACTCAGACAGGCTCTCAGGTGCTGGACTCAGACAGGCTGGACTCAGACAGGCTCTCAGGTGCTGGACTCAGACAGGCTCTCAGGTGCTGGACTCAGACAGGCTCTCAGGTGCTGGACTCAGACAGGCTCTCGGGTGCTGGACTCAGACAGGCTCTCGGGTGCTGGACTCAGACAGGCTCTCGGGTGCTGGACTCAGACAGGCTCTCAGGTGCTGGACTCAGACAGGCTGGACTCAGACAGGCTCTCAGGTGCTGGACTCAGACAGGCTCTCAGGTGCTGGACTCAGACAGGCTCTCAGGTGCTGGACTCAAACAGACTCTCAGGTGCGGGACTCAGACAGGCTCTCAGGTGCTGGACTCAGACAGGCTCTCAGGTGCTGGACTCAGACAGGCTCTCAGGTGCTGGACTCAGACAGGCTCTCAGCTGCTGGACTCAGACAGGCTCTCAGGTGCTGGACTCAGACAGGCTCTCAGGTGCTGGACTCAGACAGGCTCTCAGGTGCTGGACTCAGACAGGCTCTCAGGTGCTGGACTCAGACAGGCTCTCAGCTGCTGGACTCAGACAGGCTCTCAGGTGCTGGACTCAGACAGGCTCTCAGACAGGCTCTCAGGGGCTGGACTCAGACAGGCTCTCAGGTGCTGGACTCAGACAGGCTCTCAGGTGCTGGACTCAGACAGGCTCTCAGGTGCTGGACTCAGACAGACTCTCAGGTGCGGGACTCAGACAGGCTCTCAGGTGCTGGACTCAGACAGGCTCTCAGGTGCTGGACTCAGACAGACTCTCAGGTGCTGGACTCAGACAGGCTCTCAGACAGGCTCTCAGGTGCTGGACTCAGACAGGCTCTCAGGTGCTGGACTCAGACAGGCTCTCAGGTGCTGGACTCAGACAGGCTCTCAGGTGCTGGACTCAGACAGACTCTCAGGTGCTGGACTCAGACAGGCTCTCAGGTGCTGGACTCAGACAGGCTCTCAGGTGCTGGACTCAGACAGGCTCTCAGCTGCTGGACTCAGACAGGCTCTCAGGTGCTGGACTCAGACAGGCTCTCAGGTGCTGGACTCAGACAGGCTCTCAGGTGCTGGACTCAGACAGGCTCTCAGGTGCTGGACTCAGACAGGCTCTCAGCTGCTGGACTCAGACAGGCTCTCAGGTGCTGGACTCAGACAGGCTCTCAGACAGGCTCTCAGGGGCTGGACTCAGACAGGCTCTCAGGTGCTGGACTCAGAGAGACTCTCAGGTGCTGGACTCAGACAGGCTCTCAGGTGCTGGACTCAGACAGGCTCTCAGCTGCTGGACTCAGACAGCGTTAACCAACACACAGCAGGACAACACACCAGCGAGACTCAGAACAGCCAGACACAAGTAACACAACATGGAACACAAGTAACACAGCATGTAACACAACATGTAACACAAGAAGTAACACAACATGTAACACAAGAAGTAACACAACATGTAACACATGTAACACAACATGTAACTCAACAAGTAACACAACATGTAACACAACATGTAACACAACAAGTAACACAACATGTAACACAACATGTAACACAAGTAACAACATGTAACACAACATGTAACACAACAAGTAAGACAACATGTAACACAACATGTAACACAACAAGTAACACAACATGTAACACAACATGTGCACACTCACCCACATGCTGCAAGCAGCACATTCTGAACATGTCTTGATGCTCAGTAATCCAGATGAGAACTTCCCAGGAAGCTGAACCAGCTCCTGTGGACACAACCTTCACCGACACACACATCATCATCATCATCATCCCTACCCGTGTCCCCACCCATATAAGCAACACAGTGACTGCAGGTACCCCACCCGTATACACAACACAGTGACTGCAGGTACCCCACCCGTATACACAACACAGTGACTGCAGGTACCCCACCCGTATACACAACACAGCTGCAGGTACCCCACCCATATACGCAACACAGTGACTGCAGGTACCCCACCCGTATACACAACACAGCTGCAGGTACCCCACCCATATACGCAACACAGTGACTGCAGGTGTCCCCACCCTTATAAACAACACAGTGACTGCAGGTGTCCCCACCCTTATAAACAATACAGTGACTGCAGGTGTCCCCACCCTTATAAACAATACAGTGACTGCAGGTACCCCCACCCTTATAAACAATACAGTGACTGCAGGTGTCCCCACCCTTATAAACAATACAGTGACTGCAGGTGTCCCCACCCTTATAAACATTACAGTGACTGCAGGTGTCCCCACCCTTATAAACAACACAGTGACTGCAGGTGTCCCCACCCTTATAAACATTACAGTGACTGCAGGTACCCCCACCCTTATAAACAATACAGTGACTGCAGGTGTCCCCACCCTTATAAACAATACAGTGACTGCAGGTACCCCACCCTTATAAACAATACAGTGACTGCAGGTGTCCCCACCCTTGTAAACAATACAGTGACTGCAGGTACCCCCACCCTTATAAACAATACAGTGACTGCAGGTACCCCACCCTTATAAACAATACAGTGACTGCAGGTGTCCCCACCCTTATAAACAACACAGTGACTGCAGGTGTCCCCACCCTTATAAACAATACAGTGACTGCAGGTGTCCCCACCCTTATAAACAATACAGTGACTGCAGGTGTCCCCACCCTTATAAACAATACAGTGACTGCAGGTGTCCCCACCCTTGTAAACAATACAGTGACTGCAGGTACCCCCACCCTTATAAACAATACAGTGACTGCAGGTACCCCACCCTTATAAACAATACAGTGACTGCAGGTACCCCACCCTTATAAACAATACAGTGACTGCAGGTGTCCCCACCCTTATAAACAATACAGTGGCTGCAGGTGTCCCCACCCTTATAAACAACACAGTGACTGCAGGTGTCCCCACCCTTATAAACAATACAGTGACTGCAGGTGTCCCACCCTTATAAACAACACAGTGACTGCAGGTGTCCCCACCCTTATCAACAATACAGTGACTGCAGGTACCCCACCCTTATAAACAATACAGTGGCTGCAGGTGTCCCCACCCTTATAAACAATACAGTGACTGCAGGTACCCCACCCTTATAAACAATACAGTGACTGCAGGTGTCCCCACCCTTATACACAATACAGTGACTGCAGGTGTCCCCACCCTTATAAACAATACAGTGACTGCAGGTGTCCCCACCCTTATAAACAATACAGTGACTGCAGGTGTCCCCACCCTTATAAACAATACAGTGACTGCAGGTGTCCCCACCCTTATAAACAATACAGTGACTGCAGGTACCCCACCCTTATAAACAATACAGTGACTGCAGGTACCCCACCCTTATAAACAATACAGTGACTGCAGGTACCCCACCCGTATACGCAACACAGTGACTGCAGGTACCCCACCCGTATACGCAACACAGTGACTGCAGGTGTCCCCACCCTTATAAACAATACAGTGACTGCAGGTACCCCACCCTTATAAACAATACAGTGACTGCAGGTGTCCCCACCCTTGTAAACAATACAGTGACTGCAGGTACCCCCACCCTTATAAACAATACAGTGACTGCAGGTACCCCACCCTTATAAACAATACAGTGACTGCAGGTGTCCCCACCCTTATAAACAATACAGTGACTGCAGGTGTCCCCACCCTTATAAACAATACAGTGACTGCAGGTGTCCCCACCCTTGTAAACAATACAGTGACTGCAGGTACCCCCACCCTTATAAACAATACAGTGACTGCAGGTACCCCACCCTTATAAACAATACAGTGACTGCAGGTACCCCACCCTTATAAACAATACAGTGACTGCAGGTGTCCCCACCCTTATAAACAATACAGTGACTGCAGGTGTCCCCACCCTTATAAACAACACAGTGACTGCAGGTGTCCCACCCTTATAAACAATACAGTGACTGCAGGTGTCCCCACCCTTATAAACAATACAGTGACTGCAGGTGTCCCCACCCTTATAAACAACACAGTGACTGCAGGTGTCCCCACCCTTATCAACAATACAGTGACTGCAGGTGTCCCCACCCTTATAAACAATACAGTGGCTGCAGGTGTCCCCACCCTTATAAACAATACAGTGGCTGCAGGTGTCCCCACCCTTATAAACAATACAGTGACTGCAGGTGTCCCCACCCTTATACACAATACAGTGACTGCAGGTGTCCCCACCCTTATAAACAATACAGTGACTGCAGGTGTCCCCACCCTTATAAACAATACAGTGACTGCAGGTACCCCCACCCTTATAAACAATACAGTGACTGCAGGTACCCCACCCTTATAAACAATACAGTGACTGCAGGTGTCCCCACCCTTATAAACAATAGTGACTGCAGGTACCCCACCCTTATAAACAATACAGTGACTGCAGGTACCCCACCCTTATAAACAATACAGTGACTGCAGGTACCCCACCCTTATAAACAATACAGTGACTGCAGGTACCCCACCCGTATACGCAACACAGTGACTGCAGGTACCCCACCCGTATACGCAACACAGTGACTGCAGGTACCCCACCCGTATACGCAACACAGTGACTGCAGGTACCCCACCCGTATACGCAACACAGTGACTGCAGGTGTCCCCACCCTTATAAACAATACAGTGACTGCAGATACCCCACCCGTATAAACAACACAGTGACTGCAGGTACCCCCACCCTTATAAACAACACAGTGACTGCAGGTACCCCACCCGTATACGCAACAGAGTGACTGCAGGTACCCCACCCGTATACGCAACACAGTGACTGCAGGTACCCCCACCCTTATAAACAACACAGTGACTGCAGGTACCCCCACCCTTATAAACAATACAGTGACTGCAGGTGTCCCACCCTTATAAACAACACAGTGACTGCAGGTACCCCCACCCTTATAAACAATACAGTGACTGCAGGTGTCCCACCCTTATAAACAACACAGTGGCATAACGACCCAAACCCTTGGCCAGTTCATATGCAGATATGGGTGTGTCCATTAACTAGAGTTACAGTGGTCATGTGTACTATTCACAGAGGACTGGGTGATAGTTGCAATCACAGCATGGTAAGATGGTGACAGATGTACTCTTAGCCCCCCCCCCCCCCTCAGTTCAGGGATGGTCATTCCCTCTTCACATAGATGGCCTCTTTGACTCCCTGTTCAACCCAGCGTTCCTCCCTATCAAGGATGTGCACATCCTCATCCCTGAAAGAGTGGCCGCTGGCCTGTACATGGTGTAGACTGTGGAGTCCTGGTCTGTAGATGGTGTAGACTGTGGAGTCCTGGTCTGTAGATTGTGTAGACTGTGGAGTCCTGGTCTGTAGATGGTGTAGACTGTGGAGTCCTGGTCTGTAGATGGTGTAGACTGTGGAGTCCTGGCCTGTAGATGGTGTAGACTGTGGAGTCCTGGCCTGTACATGGTGTAGACTGTGGAGTCCTGGTCTGTAGATGGTGTAGACTGTGGAGTCCTGGCCTGTAGATGGTGTAGACTGTGGAGTCCTGGCCTGTACATGGTGTAGACTGTGGAGTCCTGGTCTGTAGATGGTGTAGACTGTGGAGTCCTGGCCTGTACATGGTGTAGACTGTGGAGTCCTGGTCTGTAGATGGTGTAGACTGTGGAGTCCTGGCCTGTAGATGGTGTAGACTGTGGAGTCCTGGCCTGTACATGGTGTAGACTGTGGAGTCCTGGTCTGTAGATGGTGTAGACTGTGGAGTCCTGGTCTGTAGATGGTGTAGACTGTGGAGTCCTGGCCTGTACATGGTGTAGACTGTGGAGTCCTGGTCTGTAGATTGTGTAGACTGTGGAGTCCTGGCCTGTAGATGGTGTAGACTGTGGAGTCCTGGTCTGTAGATGGTGTAGACTGTGGAGTCCTGGCTTGTAGATTGTGTAGACTGTGGAGTCCTGGCCTGTAGATGGTGTAGACTGTGGAGTCCTGGTCTGTAGATGGTGTAGACTGTGGAGTCCTGGCTTGTAGATGGTGTAGACTGTGGAGTCCTGGTCTGTACATGGTGTAGACTGTGGAGTCCTGGCCTGACGTGTTAGCTCTCCTGTGCTGTGTCATCCTCTTGGCCAGTGTCTGTTTAGTTTCCCCAATGTACAAGTCATGGCAACCCTCCTGGCACTTAACATAGTCCACCATATTGCTCTGTTTGTGTTGGGGGACCCGATCCTTGGGGTGGACCAACTTCTGGTGCAGCTGTTTTGGGGTCTGAAAGCAACTAAGATGCAGTGTTTGGGAAATACGCGTGTCAGCTTTCACCATCATCGAGATGGCGCCGTGGATGGTAGCCTCGGTTCTGCGCTCTCTTGTGTTGGTGTGTTTTTGTTTCTGTGTGTAGTGTCTAGCACCCCCTCACTGATCACACAGCAGGAAGAACTTCCAAGTCTCCAACTGTCCACTGGACAAACCTTAATTTACCGACTTTAATTGAACATTTTAATTCATGTCTTGCCGAGTTCTCGATCGGTACAGCCGTGTGCGGACTACGCTCAAGACGCTGAAGGGGTAAGCGAGCCGGAGTGCTTGTTAAACCGTGACAGCGGGGATTTAGAACCGTCCTCCCATCAATCCACCTGGCGAGTTTCCGCTCTCTGGCCAACAAGATGAATGAACTGCGACTCCTAAATGGTAAAACTCGGACCTTTCCAGATCTGCCACCCTGTGCCTCACTGAAACCTGGTTTAGTGAGCATGTCACGGACTGTACACCTCATCTGCCGCAGTTCCAATTCCTTTGGGTAGACTGTGATACGGAGCTATTGGGGAAAAATTGGGAGGCGGCATATGCTTCTACATAAGCGAAGGTTGGTGTACGGATGTCACATCCATCCATCCATCCATCCATCCATCCATCCATCCATCCATCCATCCATCCATCCATCCATCCATCCATCCATCCATCCATCCATCCATCCATCCATTATCCAAACCGCTTATCCTGCTGTCAGGGTCACGGGGATGCTGGAGCCTATCCCAGCAGTCATTGGACGGCAGGCGGGGAGACACCCTGCAGGCTGCCAAGAAGCCATCTCTCTCTCTCTCACACACACACACACACACACACACACACACACACACACACACACACACACACACACACACACACACCTAGGGACAATTTAGTACGGCTGATTCACCTGACCTGATGTGTTTGGACTGTGGGAGGAAACCAGAACATCCAGAGGAAACCTACGCAGACACGAGGAAAACATGCAAACTCCACACAGAGGACGACCCGGGACGACCCCCAAGGGTGGACTACCCCAGGGCTCGAACCCAGGACCTTCTTGCTGTGAGGCGACCACGCTAACCACTACAGCACCGTGCTGCTGCCTTTCTTCAATTCTTCATGTCAGATGGATGTCACAGTCTTGAAGAAATCATGCACCCCTCACTTAGAGACCCTTTTCATTGACTGTAAACCATTCTATTCACCGCGGGAATTTTCATCATGTATTCTGGTCATAAATATTTAAATTAAAATAAATATAATTAATAATAAATGGTATAATATAATATAATAAATGGTCATAAATTGCATTCGTGTCGAAAGGAGCCAGTTGAGGTGGTTTGGGCATCTGATTAGGATGCCTCCTGGGCGCCTTTCTTTGGAGGTTTTTCAGGCACAGCCAACTGGGAGGAGACCCCGGGATAGACCTAGAACTCGCTGGAGGGACTACATGTCCAATCTGGCCTGGGAACGCCTTGGGATCCCCCAGTAGGAGCTGCAGGGCATTGCTGGGGGGGGGGGACGTCTGGAGTGCCCTACTTAGCTTGCTGCCACTGTGACCCTACCCCGGAGAAGTGGATGAAGATGAGATGAGGTGAGGTGAGGTGAGATGAGATGAGATATGAGATGAAATGAGAGATGAGATGAGCACCATGTCTTCAACATGAGCCTTAGACTTCAAAGGGTACCCGTACTGTGGAAAACATCCTGCCTCGTTCCTGTGCCTAAAATGTCGCATCCCAGGGACTCCAAGGACTACAGACCGGTAGCATTGACCACACATCATGAGGACTCTGGAAAGACTCATCCTGGAGCAGCTTCAGCCCACAGTCAAGCCACACTTAGACCCCCTCCAGTTCGCCTATCAACCCCAACTGGGAGTTGAGGATGCCATCATTTTCCTGCTTAACCGTGCCTATGTCCACCTGGATAAGCCAGCAAGCTCTGTGAGAGTCATGTCCTTTGACTTTTCCAGTGCCTTCAACACCATGCGGCCAGCTCTACTGGCTGAGAAGCTGACAGTAATGCAGGTCGATGCCCCCCTTGTGTCCTGGATTGTTGACTACCTTACTGGTGGACCACAGTATGTGTGCTTGCAACACTGTGTGTCAGACAGAGTGGTCAGCAACACCGGGGCTCTGCAGGGGACAGTCTTGTCTCCCTTCCTTTTCACCCTCTACACCACGGACTTCAACTACCACACAGAGTCCTGCCATGTTCAGAAGTTCTCTGATGACTCTGCTGTAGTCGGGTGCATCAGTAAGGGTGAGGAGGCCGAGTAGAGGGCTGTGGTGGGACACTTTGTCATGTGGTGTGAGCAGAGCAATCTGCAGCTCAACGTGACTAAGACAAAGCAGCTGGTTGTTGACCTGAGGAGAGACATGACACCAGTGACCCCCGTCTCCATCCAGGGGGTCAGTGTGGACACTGTAGAATACTATAAGTACTTGGGGGTGTATATAGACAATTAACTGGACTGGGCTAAGAACACTGATGTCCTCTACAGGAAGGGACAGAGCCGTCTCTAATTTTGAGGAGGCTGAGGTCCTTCAACATCTGCCAGACAATGCTCAGGATGTGGTGTGGGTCTGTGGTGGCCAGTGCTCTCCTGTTTGCTGTTGTGTGTTGGGGCAGCAGGTTGAGGGTAGTGGATGCAAACAGGCTCAATAAACTGATCCACAAGGCCGGTGACGTTGTGGGGGTGGAACTGGATTCTTTGGCGGTAGTTTCTGAGAGGAGGACGCTGTTGAAGTTATGTGCCATCATGGACAATGTCTCCCACCCACTCCATGACATGCTGGTCGGGCACAGGAGTACTTTTAGTAATAGACTCATTCTGCCGAAATGCACCACAGAGCGCCACAGGAGGTCATTCCTGCCTGTGGCCATCAAACTTTACAACTCCTCCCTCAGACTCAAACTGTCAGACACTCTGAGATAATGGTCATTGGACTGGCCCTGTCAAGTTTTGTTTGTGTTGTTTTGTGCTGTTTGTTTCGTGCTGCTTGTTGTGTGCTGCGGTAGTGCAGTATACATAGGGTGTTATGTGCACTATGCTTGTTGATATATTTTGTTCTTATTTCTTATTTATCTTTTATTTCTGTTTCTGTTTTCTAATCTTGTATCTTGTTAGTTTTTTAGTTATTAGAGCGTGAGTGTCCGTAATAGAACTCAATTTTCCAATTTGGGATAAATAAAGTATTCTGATTCTGATTAAAAACTTCCTGAGAGACAGGAGGCAGCTGGTGAGGTTGGGGGAAATCACATCCAGCTCCAGGACAATCAGCGCTGGTGCCCTCAGGGATGTGTGCTCAGCCTTTACTCTTCTCCCTCTACACGAACAACTGCACCCCAGGTGACCCGTCTGTTAAACTCCAGAAGTTTGCAGATGACACAACCATCATTGGCTTTATCTGGGATGTGATGAGTCTGCATATAGACTGGAGGTTGATCAGCTGACCCTCTGATGTGGCCATAACAACCTGGAGCTAAACACGCTCATATCAGTGGAGATGACAGTGGACTTCAGGTGGACTTCAGGAGGAGTCCCCCAACATTGCCCGCCCCCCGCCCCCCTATACTCAACAGCATGGTGTCTACGGTGAAAACCTACAGATTTCTGGGTTCCACAATCTCCCAGGACCTAAGGTGGGCATCCAACATAGACAATCATCAAAAAGGCCCAGCAGAGGATGTTCTTTCTGCACCAGCTCAGGAAGTTCAACCTGCCTCAGGAACTGCTGATTCAGTTCTACACTGCAGTAATCCAGTCTGTCCTCTGCACATCCATCACTGTCTGGTTTGGATCAGCCACCAAACAGGACAGGGACAGACTACTATGGACAGTTAGGTCTGTAGAGAAAATCACTGGTTCCAACCTGCCCTCCATTCAGAACTTATACACCTCCAGACTCAGGAGGCAGGCAGGCAACATCACTGCAGACCTATCACACCCTGGTCACTAGTGCCTCCTCTGGTCGGTCGGGGCGCCTGGTCGGGGGCGAGGGACTGGGGGGAATAGCGCAATCCTCCCATGTGCTACATCCCCCTAGTGAAACTCTTCACTGTCAGGTGAAAAGAAGTGGCTGCCGACTCCACTTGTATAGGAGGAGGCACGTGGTAGTCTGCAGCCTTCCCCGGATCGGCAGAGGGGGTGGAGCAGCGACCGGGATGGCTTGGAAGAGTGGGCGAAGTACAGTTGGGGAGAAAAAGGGGGGGAAATCCGGAAAAAATAACAAACTCCACTGCCATCTCTCCTGAACACCTCCATGCCTCCATAGGTATGTTATCTGGACCAACCGCCTTTCCACTCTTCATCCTCTTCATAGCTGCCTTCACTTCCTCCTTGCTGATCCACTGAACTTCCTGATTCACTATCCTCAGATCATCCAACCTTCTCTCTCTCTCATTTTCTTCATTCATCAGCCCCTCAAAGTACTCCTTCCACCTTCTCAGCACACTCTCCTCGCTTGTCAGCACATTTCCATCTCTATCCTTCATCACCCAAACCTGCTGCACATCCCTCCCAGTTCAGTCCTCTGTCTAGCTAATCAGTACAAGTCCTTTTCTCCTTCCTTAGTGTCTAACCTGTCATACAACTCACCATACGCCTTTTCCTTTTCCTTTGCCACCTCTCTTCGCCTTACGCTGCATCTCCTTGTGCTGCTGTCTACTTTCTTCATCTCTCTGACTATCCCACTTATTTTGTGCCAACCTCTTCCTCTGTATACTTTGCTGTACTTCCTCATTCCCCCACCAAGTCTCCTTGTCTTCCGTCCTCTGTCCTGATGACACACCAAGTACCTTCCTAGCTGTCTCCCTCACTATTTCTGCAGTGGTTGTCCAGCCATCTGGCAACTCTTCACTACCCCCCAGTGCCTGACTTAACTCCTGCCTGACCTCCACACAACAGTCTTCCTTCTTCAACTTCCACCATTTGATCTTCGGCTCTGCCCTCACTCTCTTCCTCTTCTTGATCTCTAAAATCATCCTACAGACCACCATCCGATGCTGCCTAACTACGTTCTCCCCTGTCACCACCTTGCAGTCTCCAATCCCTTTTAAATGGCGCCTTCTACATAAGATATAGTCCACCTGTGTGCACCTTCCTCCACTCTTGTACGTCACCCTGTGTTCCTCCCTCTTCTTGAAATATGTATTCACCACAGCCATTTCCATCCTTTTCACAAAATCCACCACCATCTGTGCTTCCACATTTCTCTCCTTGACACCATACCTACCCATCACCTCCTCATCACCTCTGTTCCCTTCACCAACATGTCCATTGAAGTCCACTCCAATCACCACTCTCTCCTCCTTGGGTACCCTCTCCACCACGTCATCTTACTCACTCCAGAATTCTTCTTTCTCGTCCATCTCACACCCAACTTGCGGGGCATATGTGCTGATAACATTCAGTAATACACCTTCAATTTCCAGCTTCATGCTCATCACTCTGTCTGACACTCTCTTCACCTCCAGCACGCTCTTGACATACTCTTCCTTCAGAATTACCCCTACCCCATTTCTCCTCCCATTCACACCATGGTAGAAGAGTTTGAACCCACCTCCGATACTGCTGGCCTTACTCCCCTTCCACTTGGTCTCTTGCACACACAGTATACCTACCTTTCTTCTTTCCATCATGTCAGCCAGCTCTCTCCCTGTACCAGTCATAGTGCCAACATTCAAAGTTCTGACTCTCACCTCCACACTCCTACCCTTCCTCCTCTCTAGCTGCCTCTGGACATGCCTTCCCCCTCTCCTTCTCCTTCGCCCAACAGTAGCATAGTTTCCACCTACACCCTGCTGGCCAACAGTACCGGTGGCGGTTGTTCGTAACCCGGGCCTCGACCGATCCGGTATGGCAATCTGATTTATGATCTGTATATTTGATTTGGCAAAGGTTTTAAGCCGGATGCCCTTCCTGACACAACCCCTCCCCATTTATCCGGGCTTGGGACCAGCACTAAGAATGTGCTGGCTTGTGCATCCTCAGTGGCTAAATTAAAAAAAGTTAAACTGTCAGGATATGCAGACAATTTTTCAGTTATGGCGAGGAACAAAAAGGACATCCAGGCATTAGAGAGCAGTCTACCAGTTTATGAAAACGCTGCCTCAGCTAAGGTGCACTGGGCCAAGAGCGAAGCATTACTATGTTTGACACGGAGGAGGGAGGAAGTGCCTTGTTTACCGGGGGGGCTACAGTGGGGAAGAAAAAGACTTAAACTGTTAGGACTCTATATAAGCGCAGGGGGCTGGGTAAGGAAGAACTGGGATGGACTGCTATAGAGACTGGAATCCTGGGTCTCAAAATGGAAGTATTTATTGTTCAATCTGTCATACAATCTGGCATCATTAGACTGTACTGAACCCTCCTGGAGGTCTCCTGCAGACTCTGCAAGAGAAACTGGTGGAGTTTTTCTGGTCAGATCACCACTGGGTGAAAGCAGCAGTGCTATACCTGCCCATACAGGAAGGTGGACCGGGACTGATGGATCTTGAATGCAGGACTCTTGTTTTTAGAATACAGACTGTGCAGGTTATTTTCCTTTTAATTTTTTGATTGTTTCCTTTACTGTTTTTTAAGAAAAAGGTTCCAATAAAGGGCATCAAAAGTCAAGTGTCTTTCTCATTCCATGTTTGTCTGTCTTTCTATCAGATCATGTTGAATTCCCTCCATAAATACGAGCCCCACCTCCACATCGTCAGAGTTGGCCCCACCCATCACCACCTGGTGTCAAAGGTCACCTTCAGTGAGACGCAGTTCATTGCTGTAACTGCTTATCAGAATGAAGAGGTACACACACACAAATAAACACGATGTACGCAAACACATACACGCACACACAGCTGAATATATGTTTTTGTGCAGATTACCGCTCTGAAGATCAAATATAACCCCTTTGCCAAAGCCTTCCTGGATGCCAAGGAGAGGTAGGACCGCCCTGGACACACACACACACACACACACACACACACACACACACACACACACACACACACACATTACATCACATGCACATCCTGCTCGCTCCTTCTGTCTAGCCAATCGGTAAAGGTCCTCTTAGAAGAAGAAGAAGACACTTTATTTGTCATTGTACATACATACAACGAAATTCATTCTCTGCATTTAGCCCTGGCTGTGTAGCTAGGAGCAGTGGGCAGCCACCGTGCAGCGCCCAGGGACCAACTCCAGTTACTTCTTCCTATTGCCTCAGTCCGGGGCAAAGACAGGACTATTAACATTAACATGCACATCTTTGATGGCGGGAGAAAATAGGAGCACCGGGAGGACACCCACGCAGACATGGGGAGAACATGAAAACTCCACACAGAAAGGACCTGGGACAACCTGGGGTTCAAACCCAGGACCTTCTTGCTGTGAGGCAACAGTGCTAACCACCAGGCCACTGTGCTGCTCCTGATTTTTTCCTTCCTCAGTTTCCAACCTTTTATACGCCTTTTCCTTTTCCTTTGCCACCTCTCTCTTTGCTTTACGCTGCATCTCCTTGTACTCCTGTCTACTTTCTTCATCTCTCTGACTATCCCACTTCTTCTTTGCCAACCTCTTCCTCTGTACACTTGCTGTACTTCCTCACTCCACCGCCAAGTCTCCTTGTCTTCCTTCCTCTGTCCTGATGACACACCAAGTACCTTCCTAGCTGTCTCCCTCACTATTTCTGCAGTGGTTTTCCAGCCATCTGGCAACTCTTCACTACCACCCAGTGCCTGTCTTAACTCCTGCCTGAACTCCACACAACAGTCTTCCTTCTTCAACTTCCACCATTTGGTCTTCGGCCGTGTCTTCACTCGCTTCCTCTTCTTGGTCTCCAAAGTCATCCTACAGACCACCATCCGATGCTGCCTAGCTACGTTCTCCCCTGTCACCACCTTGCAGTCTCCAATCTCTTTTAGATTGCACCTCCTGCGTAAGATACAGTCCATTTGTGTGCATGTTACGAGGTTCTATTTCAAACTTCTCATAAATTGGAAAAAAAAAACAGGTGTAGTCAGAAAATATGATGGTGTGATCTATTATGCCAGCCTCCCAAGGTACAGATAGTGTGAACATTTACAAAAGATGAAAAACAAAATGCTATATACACAGGATTGCAAAATATTACAAAAAGGAGTTCCTCAATCACTGAAATATCTTTAAAAAAACAAAGCAAACCTAAAAAAAAACCTCCCCCAAAGACGTTATATTCATAGACACCCTGTGATGTCACTGTGTGTTTTAGCACCGCCGTTTTTGTATCTGGGTCACAGCTGCACAACCACTACTGCCAGAGTAGACTAGTTGTGATTCTAGAGTCTCTAGACACAAAAAAGTTCATACAATATGCCCAGGATATGTTGTGCTGTTGGCTGTAACAACAGTCGTCAGAGAAACCCCGGACTGCCGTTTTATTCAATCCCAAAGGAGCTAGATCGGCGGAATAAATGGATGGCTTCAATCAGAAGGGACCACTGGCAGCCAGCTTCTAACTCCAGATTGTGCAGTCAACACTTCGTCACTGGTAAGTTACATTTGCCTTTAACTTAGCTAATTATTATTTATATCTTTTAGCTCCCTTTCAGCACCTTCTTTCACTTGCACCCAGGGTTGCTCCAGTGTTCCTCTCTACCTTGATGCTTGTCCTCACTGAGAAGCACCGGATTGCCGATCAGCAGATGCGTGCTGAGATCAGCCTTCTTGTTAAATGTACATTACAGAACTTACCTGCAGCATAAAGGTGAATAAGAGAGAAAAATGTCTGAGAGAAAAAGATGAAAGGGAGAGTACCTCGCTCAGGTTGGTCTTGATGGTATGCACACATGCAATATTCTACCATTCTTGCCTCTCTGTCTGCTTAGGAAGAAAAAATTACAACCCCACGAGCCCTGATTATGTACCCAGCCTGTTTGCACACACTCAGCTGGACTGCGGCAGACAAACATCCATGCCAGGAGTAGGTTTGAGCATACCCAGCAGATGAAATGGAAAAGGACTGAGACTTCGGCCCCGGGCAGTGACACTGACCACGAGACTGTGGCCCCTTCCAGCACCAGCGATGACACCTACAACCCCATGGGAGTACAGGCAGACTGTGAGCACAATTACTCTCAAGCCACTCGTAGCCCAGGCATCGTGGCACCGTGCTCACATGCAGCCTGCAAAGCCACAGTCAAAGCATTGTTAACAGATGAGTGTGCTCGACTTAGAGCAGAGGTTGATAGTCTAAAGGACAAAGCTGGTCTGCTTCCTTTTAACGAAGAGGCATTTAAAGGAAATGATGAAATGGTACAGGAACTCACAGGCCTTCCAAGCTATGCTAAATTAATGGTTGTCTTTAACTTTCTGTCAGGATTTCTGAAAGCTAGTCCAAGACTGACTCCCTTTCATAGCTTTCTGTTAACACTGATGAGAATGAGGCTCAACTTACCGCTATATTTTTTTGTCTATTTATTTCATATGTCTAAGACAAGCGTTGCCGGAATATTTAATAGGACATTAAATGTCTGTATGTTAGACTGTCGCCGCTAATATTTTGGCCATCAGAAGAACAAATTCAGGTCAGTCTGCTCGTCTGTTTCAGGGATAACTATAGCAACCACACTTCTATCACTGACTGTTTTCAAATACTTATAGAGAAGCCAAAGGACTTGAGAGCTCATGCACAGACATACTCTCAGGACAAGCATCACAACACTGTGAAATACCTGATATCAACAACACCACAGGGGGCTATATCCTTTGTGTCAAACGGCTGGATTGGACGCACAAGCGACAAGCACATCACAGAAAACTGGATATCTTGAGAAACTGTCAGCAGGAGATGTCGTTCTTGCAGATAGAGGCTTCAATGCCAAAGATACGGTTGGCCTGCATTGTGCACAGTTGAAAACACCAGCATTCACCAAAGGCAAGCAGCAACTGCATCCGCTGGAACTAGAAGCATCAAGGGGACTGGCTGCCATCAGGATCCATGTGGAAAGAGTCATCAGCCTGGTCAGGAACAAGTACACCATCCTTCAGACCACCATCCCACTGTCTGTCTCTCTGCCAAGCAGCCACTCCAGGACAACCTACCGGCCTTGACAAGAGGGTAACAGTTTGCTGTGCTCTTTGTAATAGTTGCCCGTCTGTGGTCCCCACAGAACAGACAGGCAGGAGTTGCATGGAAAATGTAAAACTGATACATCAAGGTAATAAATCTGACCTTTACTGCAACCTGTGGACTGATTGTATTTGGCTTTAGATAAACCAACAGTAATAGAGTTTACTTTTAATACAAAAGCAAACTTAACGTCTCCAGTAGTACATCATTCATTTCATAATGTCTCCTACCATTTAAAAGAGTAACTATGTAGGGGTTAGAAACCACAAGTTGTCTGCCATCTAGCATATATATGCTATGTTATATACTATATATAATTACTTTCTGCACAATCTTTGTGTCATTCACCCACCTTGCAACTGCGTATGGATGGGCAGGGTACTCCTGGAAGCCTTCAGGCGATCTCCGGTGTATGGGGATGGGTTGTGTACAAGGTAGATATAAATGTCAGGAAAAGTAAGGTGGGGCAGACGCTTCGCAGAAGTTTAGAGACAAAATAAAGCTGAAGGTAATAAATAGGGATTGCTACCAATAATTGGTGTTTTTTTCCAAATATGGCGCTCTTTCTCTCTCATTCAAATGCGCAGTGTTGGCGGTCGTGACGGCAGTGACGGTCACAGTGTTGAGTGAGAAGAGGTATAGATAGACCAGATGCACCGTGGTCCTGCCTGGCTGAAAGTAGAAGACAGACTAACACGCAGTCTTCTCACCTTATTCAGGACTATAGTTGTGTCAGAACAGCCCTACTGCCTGTCCTCCAGAATAACTGCTCCCCAGGACGGACACGGACGTGGAGCAAGACCAGTTAGCAGGGTCATGTGACAGTTCCTCAACCCAGAAAAACTGCAATGAAAAGAGCTGCTGTGTGTAGGGCTATTTCACAGCAGAGTAGGTCACCACACCTTCTTACTCAGGCAACAAGTGAAGACAGTTTAAAAAGCAACTTAAGAGGTTGTTTTGGGTACAGGCATACACAATGTCTAGGATGTCTAATACATCACTTTTATATCTTTCCTCTGAAATCTGTAGCTGAGAGCAGGTGGCAGGAGCAGTCTGAGGTAGACGCTCCTGGAAGTGTCTGTGTGTGTCTGTGTGTGTGTGTGTGTGTGTGGGGGGGGGTTATGTGATTGGCTTCTCTAATCATGCTGGTTTAATTGAGGTGGGTGGGATGGGGTGGGGGATGAACTGAATTTAGTGATGCAGTTGTGTTTATTTGTGTAAATCCCCTATCATATTACAATAGTTCATTTACATTTATGGGTACTTGTGCCTAATCCGGTACTGTCACTTTAAGAGACCGTGGTCCTACGTCAGGCTTGTGGGCGGTACTCTTCTGCATGACGTTCTATGCAGCTGGCAGGTCACCAGTCGTTACCATGGTTACAAGCCTGAACGTTTTTATTTCTTATATCAGCGAACTGGTGTTTGGACACGGCCCACAACCTAGCCATTAAGGTGGCGTCTTCCCGCCATTCCACTTTGGGACCGGATGTGGTCAGCAGAGTCATCCGTCCTAAATCGTCCATCATTGACTGCGTAGCGCCTCCTGTTGGCGAACTCGATGAACTGTGAGCCAGGAAACACCTCACGGATTTATGCAGTAAGACTGTTCCAGTAGCCATTCACTTCCTGGATTTATTCAAGTAGAACTTCCAGTTAAGGGCCCCAATGCGATATCTCCTTTTGTTTATTATTTTGTTTATTTGGGTGTTGTGCACAACAGGGGTATTGCAGCGCTGCAACTTATCAGTGTATTCATACTTGTATTTTGCATATATATTTATTTATTTATTTTGTATTTGTGAACCATCATATGAATATTGGTACATACTCTTATTCCCTGTCTACATCTATCTAAAGTATAATTCCATGCAACTCTACTTACCTTGTGCCTCATCCAGGTTATTCACACACAGTCAACTCATACTATACCTGACCTGGAGGTACAATTCTATCTTATTAAAGAAGGCTTACATAAGCATGCATGTGTATACATGGATGTTTTTCATGTGGACCCCAGGAAAAGTAGCTGTTGCCATGGGTAACAGCTAATGGGGATCTAAATAAACAAACATAAGAGAAAACTCAAGTCACTCGGACATAAATATGGCAACGGGCATTTCGGAAGTGACGTATTTGGTACCCATGAATACAAAGAATTTACAACAGTACTACAATCGCTATACCAAAGAAAAGGATCCGTTCCCTGGTCGTAACCAAACCGACCCCACGTCGTCAGCGCCAAAGGCAGCCATTTTCATTGGTAGTTGCTCCCACTAGGCAAATAAATAAATAAATGAAATGAACGCATTGTTTTTGGAATTTTTTTTTCTCCCCAGTTGTACTTGGCCAATTACCCCACTCTTCCGAGCCATCCCGGTCACTACTCCACCCCCTCTGCTGATCCGGGGAGGGCTGCAGACTACCACATGTCTCCTCCCATACATGAGGAGTCACTAGCCGCTTCTTTTCACCTGACAGTGAGGAGTTTCACCAGGGGCATGTGGCGCGTGGGAGGCTCACGCTATTCCCCCCAGTTCCCCCTCCCCCCTGAATATGCGCCCCGACCTACCAGAGGAGGCGCTAGTGTAGCGACCAGGACACATACCCACATCCAGCTTCCCATCCGCAGACAGCCAATTGTGTCTGTAGAGACGCCCGACCAAGCCGAAGGTAACACGGGGACTCGAACTGGCGATCCCGTGTTGGTAGGCAACAGAATAGACCGCTATGCTACCCGGACGCCCGTTCCTCCCTCTTCTTGAAATATGTGTTCACATCCATTTCAATACTTTTCATAAAATTCACCACCATCTGTCCTTCCACCTTCCTCTCCTTGACACCATACTTCTGTAATTTTAACTAATGGGCTTCCTTCAGCACCCTTTAAACTTCATTGGGGAACAAGACGGGGTTGTTCCTTTTCTCCCCTGTTGTTCACCCTGGCCATCGAGCCACTTGCCATGGCATTTCGAAAAATACCAACATGATGAAGATAAAGATAGGAGATATAGAACATCATATAGCCCTGTATGAAAACGATGTAATTTTGTTCTGCTGCAACTTGAAACAGACTTTACCTAACTTACTTGACCTGATGGGCTCTTTTGGTGACTTGAAGGCTACAAAATAAATAACGGCAAATCTGAAATATTATTAATGAACGAAAATGAGAGGTACAACCCTCCGACTCATACGCCTTTTATGGTCTTAGTAAGTGGTCTCACCTGTTTGGGTGTTGAGATCTCCCCCACCATTGATAAAATTATCCCAACCAGTTACAACCCTCTGACAAATAAGGTTATTCAGCTTACAAATAAATGGATAAAATTGACCATATCTATGACTGGACGTATCAACATTTTAAAAATGTTAATTTTGCCTTAGTTTCTGTACCTTTTTCAATCTATTCCATTTCCTCCCCCACCTTCTCTATTTGATTCATTAAAAAAAGTTTTTTCAAACTTCATCTGGAACAACAAACATCCTAAGCTCAGGCTTTCCCTGTTAAATTGTATTGTCTAACCTTACCCTAATCTTAATTCTAACCTTAACCCCAAGACTGGAACTGTGATTTAGGACTGTGCTAATACACTCGACTTGGCTAGGAATGACCAGCTGACAACATGATCCTTTCTTATCTGTCAGCACGTTTTGCTGTTGGGTAGTTTTAGGTTAGGCTGACCCGTGTGTTAGTCTATTAAAAGAAGCTTCACACACCTTTGTATTGATTTTAGTCATCCGTAGTTCACTTATTTATATTAGTCTTCTGTGATTTGTTAATGAGCAGTGTTGTTATTGAGAGCATATAAACATCACTAAAATGTGTAATTTTGGTTTAAAGTTGTGAGATTTCCCAGTCCCTGTTATCTTCCTTTGAACCTTTCAGTGAAGACAGCTGGAGATTAAACCGTTCTGATGGATTTTACATCAGTTTGTGAATTAAAGCCGTCTTTCACTTTAGAGCAACAACTACAAATTAAATTTCTCTTCAGCACACACACTGAGTTCATTAGCAGGCATACAGGATTGAGTCAAACCTGTAATATAAGGACAACACGTAAACTATTGTAATTTCTGTTATTTCAGTTGTTGACTCAGTTGTTGTCTATATACACCCCCAGGTACTTGTAGTATTCCACATATATTGTCTATAGTATACACCCCCAGGTACTTGTAGTATTCCAGTGTCCACACTGACCCGCTGGATGGAGTCAGGGGTCACTGGTGTCATGTCCCTACTCAGATCAACAACCAGTTCCTTTGTCTTAGTCACGTTGAGCTGCAGATTGTTCTGCTCACACCACAAGACAAAGTTTCCCACCACAGCCCTGTACTCAGCCTCCTCACCATTACGGATGCATCCGACTATAGCAGAGTAATCGGAGAACTTCTGAAGATGGCAGGACTCTGTGTGGTAGTTGACGTCCATGGTGTAGAGGGTGAAAAGGAAGGGAGACAGGACTTTCCCAGTGCGGAGCCCCAGTGTTGCTGACCGCTCTGACATGCAGTGTTGCGAGCGCACATACTGTGGTCTACCAGTGAGGTAGTCAACAATCCAGGACACAAGGGGGGCATCTACTTGCATTGCTGTCAGCTCCTCACCCAGTAGAGCTGGCCGGATGGTGTTGAAGGCACTAGAGAAGTCAAAGAACATGACCCTCGCAGTGCTTGCTGGCTTATCCGGGTGGGCATAGGCACGGTTAAGCAGGAAAATGATGGCATCCTCAACTCCCAGTTGGGGCGTTTCACAACAATCTTCATATCTGAAGATTGTGGTGTTGTTAGTCTATGTTAAGTACACTGAGAGCCATGAAACCGGAGTCACATTCCATATAAACATGATTCTGATTTGACTGGATTTGTACTGGTTGGCTCCCACTACCCATGACTGGTTGTACTGGGCAGCAGTTTATGAATCAGGATGGGGTTTAAAGAGTTCATTTGTGGGTTTTCAGCTCAGTAAACTAGATGTGCTGCTGTTTCTGACACGACATAGCCTTTCTCACCAGGATGCTCCAGGATGTTAGCATTAGCGGATGATTAGCACGTCATTATGTGCAGTTAGAGCAAGAAGCTTTGAGCTGACGCTCAGCTGTGACTCGTGTCAGTGAGACAGTTTCAAGTGAAAGACACACACACACACACACACACACACACACACACACACACACACACACAATTCTGACAGTTTTTTTCTCTTGCTGACAGAAACCCTGATGGACGAGGTTTATTGGAAACTTGTGACAATCACATTGGGATTCCTGCATGTGAGTGCAGTTTCATGTTATTCTGCGGACAGTCTGTTAAAACAAATCCAGGTCTAACATGTAGTTATGTCTGGAAATTACTCACAAACGTAACCACCATCACTATGATCATCACAGTGACCATTACTATTACCATCACTGTGACCATCACTGATTGTCACTATGACCATCACTATGACTATCACTTTGACAATCACTATGACCATAACTTTGACTATCATTATGAACATCACTTTGACCATAGCTATGACCATTACTGTGACCATCACTATGGCGATCACTATTACCATCACAGTGACCATCACTGTGACCATCACTATTACCATCACTGATTGTCACTATGACCATCACTATGACTATCACTTTGACCATCACTATGGCCATCGCTATGACCATCACTGTGACCATCACTGTGACAATACTCTGACCATCACTGATCGTCACTATGCCCATCACTATGACTATCACTTTGACCATCAGTATGACCATCACTATGACTATTACTATTATCATCACTATGACCATCACTTTGACCATCACTGTTACCATCACTGTGATCGTCACTGTGACCATCACTATGACCATTATTATATCCATCACTGTGACCATTACTATGGCCATCACTGTGACCATCACTATGACCATCACTGTGACCATCACTATTACCATCATTGATCATCACTATGTCCATCACTATGACTATCACAGTGCCCATCAGTATGACCATCACTATGAGTATCACTATTACCATCACTTTGACCATCACTATGACTATCACTTTGACCATCACTGTGACCATTACTATGGCCATCACTATTACCATCACTGTGAACATCACAATGACCACCACTGTGGCCATCACTGTGTCCATCACTATGTCCATCACTTTGACCATCAATGTGACCATCACTGTAACCATCACTATGTCCATCACTGTGACCATCACCGTGACCATCACTATGACCATCACTGTGACCATCATTATATCCATCACTGTGACCATTACTATGGCCATCACTATTACCATCACTGTGAACATCACAATTACCATCACTATGACCATCACTGTGGCCATCACTATGACATCACTATTACCATCACTGATCATCACTATGTCCATCACTGTGACTATCACGGTGACCATCAGTATGACCATCACTATGACTATGACTATTGCCATCACTATGACCATCACTATGACTATCACTTTGACCATCACTGTGACCATCGCTATGACCATCACTGTGACCATCATTATTTCCATCACTATTACCATCACTGTGAACATCACAATGACCACCACTGTGGCCATCACTATGACCATCACTGTGACCATCGCTTTGACCATCACTGTGACCATCACTATGACCATCACTGTGACCATTACTATGGCCGTCACTGTGACCATCACTATGACCTTCACTGTGACCATCACTATTACCATCATTGATCATCACTATGTCCATCACTATGACTATCACAGTGACCATCACTATGACTATCACTATTACCATCACTGTGAACATCACAATGACCACCACTGTGGCCATCACTGTGACCATCACTATGTCCATCACTATGTCCATCACTTTGACCATCACTATGACCATCAATGTGACCATCACTGTGACCATCGCCATGACCATCACTATGACCATCACTGTGACCATCATTATATCCATCACTGTGACCATTACTATGGCCATCACTCTTACCATCACTGTGAACATCACAATTACCATCACTGTGACCATCACTGTGGCCATCACTATGACATCACTATTACCATCACTGATCATCACTATGTCCATCACTATGACTATCACGGTGACCATCAGTATGACCATCACTATGACTATGACTATTACCATCACTATGACCATCACTATGACTATCACTTTGACCATCACTGTGACCATCGCTATGACCATCACTGTGACCATCATTATTTCCATCACTGTGACCATTACTATGGCCATCACTATTACCATCACTGTGAACATCACAATGACCACCACTGTGGCCATCACTATGACCTTCACTGTAACCATCACTATGACCATCACTGTGACCATCAACATGACCATCACTATGACATCACTATTGCCATCACTGATCGTCACTATGTCCATCACTATGACCATCTCTTTGACCATCATTGTGACCATCACTATGACTATTACCATCATTGATCATCACTATGACCATCACTGCGAACATCACTGTTACCATCACCGTGACCATCACTATGATCATCACTTTGATCATCACTGTTACCATCACTATGACTATCACTATTACCATCACTGATCGTCACTTTGACGATCACTGTGACCATCACAATTACATCACTGTGACCATCACTATTACCATCACTGTGACCGAATATTAAATGTTATATAAATACTTGTCTTTGTTTAAATGCTAATCTTTCAACCTACACTATACGCTCCATACTGAAGTTGTGTTTGTGTGTGTGTGTGTCTGTGTGTTTGTATTTGTGTGTGTGTGTGTATTTCAGGTGGTTGGTATGTCTCCCCACCAGAGTCTCTGTGCTCAGCTGGAGGGGGCGGGGCTTTCCCATACGGGGGTGGGCTCCCAGTGACATCACATAACCATGGTTACAAACACTATGCAGCCCGACACGCCCCCTACCCCCCCCACTACCTGCACAACCGCACACACTCTTCAGGTACGACAGCCCGTGTTATAATCTATCTATCTATCTATCTATCTATCTATCTATCTATCTATCTATCTATCTATCTATCTATCTATCTATCTATCTATCTATCTATCTATCTATCTGTCTGTCTGTCTGTCTGTCTGTCTGTCTGTCTGTCTGTCTGTCTATCTATCTCTCCGTCCGTCCGTCTGTCCATCTATGTATGTATGTATCTATATATATCTGTCTGTCTGTCTGTCTGTCTGTGTTTATCTGTCTATCTATCTATCTGTCTGTCTGTGTGTGTCTATCTGTATCTGTCTGTCTGTGTGTCTATCTGTGTGTCTATCTATCTATCTATCTATCTATCTATCTATCTATCTATCTATCTATCTATCTATCTATCTATCTATCTGTCTTGTCTCTGTGTGTCTGTGTGTCTCTCTGTCTATCAGTCTGTGTGTCTGTGTGTGTGTGTCTATAATAATAATGTTTTATTCATGCAGTACTTTTCTAAAACAATGGTACAAAGTGCTTTACAAAAGAAGTAAAACCAGACAAGGCAAAAATATGAATGACCACGTAAGTAGGAGTAAAAATAAAAACAGTAAAAGTAAATAAAAACAATATAAGTAAATAAAAACAGTATAAATAAATAAAAACAGTATAAGTAAATAAAACAGTATAAATAAATAAAACTCAATAAATAAAAACACTAAAAGCAAATGAAAGCAGTATAAATAAATAAAAATAGTAGAAGTATATAAAACAGTATAAATAAATAAAAACAGTATCAGTAAATAAAAGCAGTATAAGTAAATAACAGTATAAGTAAATAAAACAGTATAAATAAAAAAGTAAAAGTAAATAAAAACAGCATAAATAAATAGAAACAGTAAAAGTAAATAAAAACAGTATAAGTAAATAAGAGCAGTATAAGTAAATAAAAACTAAGTAAATAAAAAGAGTATAAGTAAATAAAAACAATATAAGTAGCTAAAAACTGTAAGTAAATAAAGAGTATAAGTAAATGAAATTATAAATAAATAAAAACAGTAAAAGTAAATAAAACTATAAATAAATAAAAACGGTAAAAGTAAATAAAAACTAAGTAAATAAAAAGAGTATAAGTAAATAAAACAGTGTAAATAAATAAATGCAGTACAGTAAATAAAAGCAGTATAAGTAAATAACAAAAGTATAAGTAAATAAAACAGTATAAATAAATACAAACAGTAAAAGTAAATAAAAACAGTATAAATAAATAAAAACAGTAAAAGTAAATAAAAGCAGTATAAGTAAATAAAAACAGTATAAGTAAATAAAACTAAATAAATAAAAACAGTAAACGTAAATAAAACAGTATAAGTAAATAAAACAGCTTAAATAAATAAAAACATTAAAAGTAAATAAAACAGTGTAAATAAATAAATGCAGTATAGGTCAATTAAACAGTATAAATAAATACAAACAGTAAAAGTAGATAAAAACTATCAGTAAATAAAACTATAAATAAATAAATGCAGTATAGGTAAATAAAAACATTGTAAGTAAATAAAAACTGTTAGTAAATAAAAAGAGTACAAGTTAATAAAACTATAAATAAATAAAAACAGTAAAAGTAAATAAAACTATAAATTAAGCAAAACAGCTTAAATGAATAAAAACAAGTGTAAGTAAATAAAAACAGTATGAGTAAACAAAACAGTGTAAATAAATGCAGTATAGGTAAATAAAATAGTATAAATAAATAAAAACAGTAAAAGTAAATAAAAACAAGTATAAGTAAATAAAAACAGCGCCCCCCCCCCCCAACACGATAAATACGTCGCCCTCAAACATCTTCTGCTCCGGAGGTACAGCCTATCTGCCGCAGAGAGGGCAGATAGAATCCTTTCCCTATCCGGTTTGGGCGACGGGACGGCTGTGGATCTCATGGACAATATGCTGTCGCTGCTAGGCTCGGACGAAGGCGGATTCCTTTTCCCGCACGTTTTCCTGCGCCAGCTCCCGTCTCCTGTGCGCGCGGCTTTGGCTAACTCCCCGTGTCTGGCCGCTGGTGACTGCCGAGGTTTGGCTGAGGAGGCCGATCGGGTCCTGCTGGCTACCAGACGGTTCTCTGTGCAGAGTGTGGCATCGGAGCCTCTGCAGCCGACGTCGGAGGACGCGGACCCGGCAGTGGTGGCTGGAGTGACTGTCCGGAGACGGCGCGGGAGCGGCCTCTGTTTCTTCCACCAGCGGTTCGGCGGCAAGGCGAGGCGCTGCGTCCCTCCGTGCACGTTTGAGGCGGCGGGAAACTCCAGGACAGCGCTCAGTAGCAGCTGTGGGTGCTGGCGGACGTAGTGAGCTGCTCTTCATTAAGGACTCGATGTCAGGAAGACGGTTTCTGGTGGACTCAGGCTCGCAAAAGAGCCTACTCCCTCCTGCTAAGACAGACAGGTCGGCCGAAGGCGGCGGCCCACAGTTAAGTGCAGCTAACGGTTCGTCCATTGCGACGTTTGGCACAAGGTTGGTGACAGTTTTCTTCCACGGGCGCCATTTTGAGTGGGACTTTGTAGTGGCCGCCATTACTGTTCCTATTATCGGCGCGGATGTTCTGTGTGCTAATGGTCTGCTGGTTGATGTTGCAAACCGCCGTTTAATTGATGCTGTGTCTTTCGCCACTGTTCCGTGCGAGACAGGGGGAGCCGGGCCGTTAACACACGCTAACTTTTTAGCATCAGGGGATGTTTTTCAGCGTTTGCTGGCGGATTCTCCATCGGTGACTACACCTGCCTTTTCCACCGCGGTTACTAAACACGGGGTACAACATTTCATTCCCACTCTGGCACCGCCAGTTTTGGGGCGCGCGCGGCACCTCGACGCGGTAAAATGGGCTCCAGCTAAGGAGGAGTTTGCCATCATGGAGCGTCTGGGTATAGTGAGGCGTTCCAACAGCCCGTGGGCCTCGCCGCTTCACAGGGTGCCCAAGGCGGATGGGTCGTGGCGGCCTTACGGCGATTTTCGCCGCCTGAACAACGTCACCGCCAATGACCGCTATCCCATCCCACACATACAGGACTTTTCCATACGCCTGGCAGGTACCACTATCTTCTCTAAGGTGGACCTGGTGCGCGGCTATCATCAGGTTCCTGTGCGCGCAGAGGACGTGCCCAAGACCGCAGTGATCACCCCGTTTGGGCTTTTTGAGTTCATGCGCATGCCTTTTGGCTTGAAGGGGGTGTAATGTCCGTAGACGCCTTGTCTTACTGACATAAGAATAATTCAAGAACGAGCCGACTTCGTAGGTTCTTAACTGTGTAGCTTTTACTAGCGTTCATCCGACATACAACCTTCATAACATGCGCTTCTCACTTCCTGTATACGTCACACGCACTGCACGTACATCCGTGAGTAGGTCAAGTTAAACACGTGACCTTTCATTCATTACATCTCCCCCTCTAAGATTATTTTCTAAACATTTCTCTGAACATTTACTGCCAACAATTTTAACCTGTATATCACCCCCCTTTTCACAAAAAAATTAAAAATCTCCCACAGTACACAAGTCCATACGCCTCACAAATCCAGCCGGATTGCTGGCTTGCTCACCCTGCCAGAGCGAGTAACATATGGTGTGGAAGTTGGCATTTCTGCTGCTCGGGACTCATCCGTGTTTCCACTCTCCCCTGGAGTGACATGGTCAGGATCCCTGCTGACAAAGGTGAGTGTTTTGGGTGTGGCCAACAGGTGGCGCCTGTTCCTTCTGTAATGTTCACCTTGAGCTGTCTCCACTATGTAGGATCTGGGAGTGGAGCTCTGACTGTGAACAACTGCTGGCATTGTCCATGTTTTCTGTCCATCAGGTTTGGTGAGTACTGCGTCACCCGAGTTCAGTGGGCGCAGTGTCCGCACGCCGTTCCTGCGGTTGTAGTAGAAAGCCTGCCTCGATTTGGCTGCGGCGTCAGCGGTTTTGATCAGTTCCTCTTTAGGCCAGGCCGGTTTCAGGTTATGCTGCAATGTGGGTAAGGTGGTTCTGAGTCTCCTACCCATGAGCAATTCCGCTGGACTGGCTCCAGTGGAAGAAGAGGGTGTAGCTCTGTATGTCAACAGGGCGAGGAGAGGGTCTTCCTGCCTTAATATGCTTTTGGCTATCTGAACAGCCCTCTCTGCCTGTCCATTACTCTGGGGGTAGTGTGGGCTTGAAGTCACATGGATGAAATCATAATCCTCACTGAACCTCCTCATCTCTTCTGAAACTAGCTGTGGCCCATTATCGCTAACTACAATTTCAGGAATACCAAAACGTGCAAATGTAGCCTTCAGCCTAGCTACAACCTGACTGCTAGTAGTTGTTGGTAGATTTAGGATCTCCAAAAACCTGGAATAATAGTCAGACACTATCAAGTAGTTTTGCTTTTTGTACTCACACAGGTCTATGCCAACTTTCTGCCATGGTCTGGATGGGAGCTCACTTGACATTAAAGGCTCTTTTCTCTGTGTGTTCTTGTGTTCTCTGCAGAATTGACATTGCTGTATCTTTGTTGTAATGTGCTCTGTCATTTTGGGCCACCACACTGACTGGCTAGCTCTCTCTCTGCACTTAGCTATCCCCTGGTGCCCGTCGTGTATTCTGTCTAAGATCACCTCCCTCATCTCTGTGGGAATGACGATACGACTGCCTCTGATGACTAAACCATCTACCTCAGATAACTCACCTCTCACCTGATAAAAGTCTCTGACTGTCTCCGGCACTTTATCGACATACTCAGGCCAGCCGTGTCTGATGAAGCCCAACACTGTCTGGAGCTGCAGATCCCCATCCGTGCTCTGTTTTATCTCCTGCATCCTTTGAGGTGTGGCAGGCACCTGGCACACGATGGCATCAATGTGCGCTGCAACATCATCATGAGAAGCACCATCTCCGTAGCACTGCTCTGGGCCTCTGGAGAGTGCATCAGCCACAGCTAAAGTTTTGCCTGGTGCGTATTCAGCCACTGCATTGAAACGCATCAGCCTCATTAACAGTCTCTGGCACCTAATGGGCACATTATCCAAGTCTTTGCTATTCATGAGAGGCACTAGTGGTTTATGATCGGTGACAAGTCTGAAATTGTCAAGCCCAAACAAGTACTTCTCGAACCTTTCACATGCCCAGACGCTGGCTAAGCACTCTTTCTCGATCTGTGCGTACCTTGTCTCTGCGTCACTCAGCCGTCGGGAACAGTAGGCCACGGGCTTCCAGTGTTCCCCGTGCTGCTGGAGCAGAACGCCCCCCAGCCCGTAGCTGCTGGCATCTGCTGACACCACCGTAGCCTTAGTGACGTCATAAAAGGTGAGTACCGGGGCGGTGGCGAGTGCTGCTTTAAGGTCTTGGAATGCTGTGTTCTGTGCAGGTCCCCACAGCCACTCTGTCGTTGCTTTAAGCAGTCCATAAAGCGGCTGACCTACAGTGGACAGCTCTGGGACGTATTTTGCCAAATAGTTCACCATCCCGAGGAACCTCTTGAGTTCCGTCACGTTCTGGGGCTGAGGAAAGTTCTCTATTCCGGCCACTTTGTCCGGGTCAGGTCTGATGCCTGCCTCGTTGATGATATGACCAAGGAAGCGGACTTGTTTCTGTTTGAACTTGCATTTCGCTTGGTTCAGTTTGAGACCTGCTGTTTCAATGACCCCCAGTGCCTCTGCTAGGCGCCGGTCATGGATTTCCTCAGTCTCTCCATGTATAAGGATGTCATCCATGTACACCTCTGTGCCCTCTAGCCCGGTCAGAGTTTCCGCCATCTTTCTCTGGAAAATCTCTGGAGCACTCGTTATACCAAATGGAAGGCGGCAGAAAGCATACCTCCCAAATGGGGTGATGAAAGTGGTGAGCCCCCTGCTGTCTTCATCCAAGGGGATCTGGTAAAACCCACTTGCTGCATCCAACGTTGTGAAGAACTTTGACCCTGCGAGCCTTGGCATTATTTCCTCCATAGTGGGCAGCACGTATTTCTCACGTTTTACCGCTCGATTCAGCCTCCTGAGGTCAGCGCAGCAGCGAACCTCTTTCTTGTTCGGTTTCAGCACCGGCACCATAGCGGCGCACCATTCTGTGGGCTGAGTCACTTTTTCAATAATGCCCTCATTTTCCATGCGCTGCAGTTCTTTCTTAACCAGTGGTACAAGTGGCAGCGGTATCCGTCTGGCTGTATGCACCGCGTATGGCTGGGCACCCTCCACCAGAGCTATTTTCACTGGGTCTGTTTTCAGCAGTCCACTTGAACCGAAAACTCCACTGACCTCATTCATCCGCTTCACTAGACCCATCTCCACTGCCTCTGGACGACTCAGCAGACAGCTGCCTCTCCCCTTGATCACATACACTGGAAAGGAGTATTGTTTCTCCTTGTAGTTGGTTGTGGCTTGAAACTGTCCTATGCAGCTGATGTTTCCACCTGGGCTTATGAAGCATGTGTCAGGAGGTCCCAGTTTTATGTTTGGCTTCAGCTTTTTAAATGTCCCTTGGTTGATAACAGTAGCGTCAGCCCCCGTGTCAATTTTAAAGGTTATTGGTACATCACTTATTGTTAAACTAACAGTCCAATCTTCCTGACTGCTCTCTTTGCCAACTTCTCCCAGAAAGTACAGCTGTTTAACCTCTTCAGTGACTTCTCTCACCGCTTTAGAGTGACATACACGCTCCCAATGTCCCTTTTTATGACACTTGTTGCACTTACTCTTCGTTGCAGGACACTTCCGCTCATCGGTGTGCTGCGTCTTGCCGCACCTCCCGCATTCCTCTACTTTGTTGGTTGCCGGACTGCTGCCACCATGACGCTGTCCGCCCTTTTTGTTTTGGCGTCCGTCCCGCCGTCGGACAACATTGACGTTAGCCAGCTGGGCCTCTGGTTGGTTAGCTTGGAGGCTGAGCTGCTTTGTTATTGCCTCCGCCTGGCGCACTTGTTCAATGACTTTCACCAGAGTAAGGTCCGCTGTGAGCTGGAACTGACGGGAGAGCACCTTATCTTTTATGCCCACTACCAGACGATCTCTGATATGTTCATCCCTCTTGTCCCCAAACTCACAGTGTTCAGACAGCTCATACAATGTCCGGATGTACATCTCCGCTGTCTCTCCTGGCTGCTGGCTACGTTGATAGAAGCCCGCCCTCTCATGTATGATGTTACGGCGGGGAATAAAGTAGTCGTCGAACCTTTTCAGTACGATATCATAGTCCACTTTATCACCCTCCGCCGCGAAGTCAAACGAGCTGAATATCTTTTCAGCCTCGCTGCCCATTGCATAAATCAGCGAACTCACTTGAATCTCCCCGTCGTCTTTATCCAGCTTTGTCGCGAGCCTGAAGCGCGAAAACCGTTGTTTCCACTCCCGCCATTCAACGGGGCAGTCAAACTTGAATTCACTCGGCGGATTAAACTTCGGCATGACCACTCGTGTTCCGATACACAGACTATTCTGACACCATGTAATGTCCGTAGACGCCTTGTCTTACTGACATAAGAATAATTCAAGAACGAGCCGACTTCGTAGGTTCTTAACTGTGTAGCTTTTACTAGCGTTCATCCGACATACAACCTTCATAACATGCGCTTCTAACTTCCTGTATACGTCACACGCACTGCACGTACACCCGTGAGTAGGTCAAGTTAAACACGTGACCTTTCATTCATTACAGGGGGCAGCGCAAACCTTTCAGAGGCTGATGGACTCGGTGTTGCGTGACCTTGCTTTCGTGTTCGTTTATCTCGACGACATATTAGTGGCCAGTCCGTCAGCTGAAGAGCACCTGGCGCACCTGAAACAGGTTTTCCGTCGTCTGGACGAACACGGCCTGATAGTCAACCCGGCCAAGTGTCAGTCTGGACTGCCGGTGATTGACTTCTTGGGTCACCGCATTTTGCCGCAAGGCGCGGTCCCGTTGCCTTCTAAGGTGCAAGCGGCGGCGGAATTTCCCCGCCCAGTCTCTGTTAAGGCACTGCAGGAATTCTTGGGCATGGTGAATTTCTATAACCGTTTCCTCCCTCGCGCTGCCCACCTCCTTCAGCCACTTTACGAAGCCCTGCGGCTTAAGAAGGCTAACGACCCTGTCGACTGGACTCCCGAACAGGTCCAGGCCTTTGACGGAGCTAAGTGCACCCTGGCTAACGCTGCCCTCCTCGCCCATCCCACACCCATGGGGTCCATAGCTTTAACTACCGATGCGTCTGACATAGCCGTGGGGGCTGTGGTTGAACAGCGTGTGGCGAATGCGTGGCAGCCACTCGCATTTTTTAGCCGCAAACTGCGGGATAGCGAGCGCAAGTACAGCGTTTTTGACCGGGAGTTGCTGGCACTGCACCTTGCAACCCGGCATTTCCGCTTCCTGCTGGAGGGTCGCCCATTCACGGCTTATGTGGATCATAAGCCACTGACTTTTGCCAGGTGACTGAGCCGTGGTCTGCTTGTCAGCAGCGCCACCTGGCGGCCATCCCTGAGTTCAAAACGGACATTCAGCATGTGGCCGGGAAGTCCAACCCTGTTGCTGATTGTCTGTCGCGTGTGCTTGTGTGTCCTGTGCACCTCGGTGTGGATTTCTCCGCTATGGCTGCCGACCAGCCCAGCGACCCGGACGTCCTTGTCCTTAGGTCAACACGTACCGGCCTCAAGCTAGAGGACGCTGTGATGCAGGAAGGCAGTCCTGCCCTCCTCTGCGATGTCTCCACCGGCCGTCGCTGCCCCGTTGTTCCAGTGGCCTGGCGCCGTCGAGTTTTCGATTCGATTCACTCCCTCTCGCCCCCTGGAGTTCGGGCGTCGGTGAAGTTGGTCGGTTCCAAGTTCGTCTGGCCTGGCCTCCGCAAGGACGTCAAGGGGTGGGCAGCTGCACGTGTAGCGTGCCAGCGCGCTAAGGTCCACCAGCACACTAAATCGCCCCTCGAGCCGTTTCCGATCCCGGCCAGACGTTTCGACCACGTGCATGTGGACGTGGTGGGCCCTCTACCTTCTTCACAGGGTTTTACGCACCTGCTCACAATGGCAGATCGGACCACCAGGTGGCCAGAGGCTGTCCCTCTATCCTCCACAACATCCTCGGATGTTGCACGCGCTTTTCTTTCCTCCTGGGTCGCCCGTTTCGGCACTCCGTCAGATATCACCTCAGACAGGGGCCCCCAGTTCGTGTCAGAGCTCTGGTCGGCACTTGCGCGATCCTTGGGTGTGCAGGTACACCGCACTACCGCGTACCACCCCCAGGCTAACGGGTTGTGTGAACGTTTTCACCGGTCGCTCAAGGCGGCGCTGCGCTCTCGGATGGTAACTGGGTGGATCGTTTACCTTGGGTTATGCTCGGGTTGCGTTCGGCTCCTAAGGAGGACCTCGACGCGTCACCCGCTGAGCTGGTGCTCGGTCAGCCGCTCCGCGTCCCTGGGGAATTGTTGCCTGGGAGTTCCGCTCCTCGACCCCGTCCGGCCGTTTATCCTTGTTTGTCCGACAGCACTCGGGTTCCAGGCCCCGCTCACCACTGTTTTCCGCGGTCGTTCGTGCCTGCGGAGCTCATGTCGGCTCGTTTTGTTTTTGTACGGCATGATGCTCACCGCTCACCCCTCCAACCCCCATACGATGGCCCATTTCGGGTTCTTGAGACGGGTCCTAAGGGTTTTGTGCTGGATATGGGTGGGCGTAGGGAGCGTGTCACGCTTGATAGGCTTAAACCGGCGCACAGGGTGGCAGGCGAAGTTGTGTTTCCGGCCCAGGTTCCCCGTCGGGGTCGTCCTCCTTCCAGGACCCCGGCAGTGTCTTCACGGGTTCAGCGTTCTGCTTCTCAGCCGGCTTTGGACTGTGTTTCACCTACTGTTTCGGCTGAGGGACGGCGCTGCCGTTATGGCAGGCTGCTTAAGCCTCCAGTGAGTGACTGATTTTCTTTCCAGGAGTCCCTTCTGGGTGTTCGGGGGGGGGGGGGGGGCTGTGTGGCGGACACTAGGGGCTATGCCTCTCACCCAGCAGGGCTGTGAGATGGGGGCGTGGTTTATGATGGGGGCGTGGTTTACGTTCCCGGGCTCGCCGGTGCAGGGTTGTTCCTGTTTCAGTTTGGTTTTGGAGCTGAGGAATAAAGTTCAAACTCTCCTTCGTCTCCAGTGTTTTTCCTCATCCTGCCACAGTATAAGTAAATAAAAGCAGTATAAGTAAATAAAAAGAGTATAAATAAATAAATGCAGTGTAGTTAAATAAAACAGTATAAATAAATACAAACATTAAAAGTAAATAACAACAGTATAAGTAAATAAAAACAGTATAAATAAATAAATGCAGTGTAGGTAAATAAAACAGTATAAATAAATACAAACATTAAAAGTAAATAACAACAGTATAAGTAAATAAAACAGTATAAATAAATAAAAAACAGTAAAAATAAATAAAAACAGTATAGATAAATAAAAACAGTATACGTAAATAAAAACCGTGTAATAAAAGCAGTATAAGTAAATAAAAACAAACATCATACAGTTGTACAAGCTGTCACAAAGAGAAGAGGGTGTTAAGAAGACGTGTAAGAGAAGCTCAAGACTTGGTTGGTCTTAGTTCAGTAGGAAGAGCGGTGCATAGTGTGGGGCTCTAACTGCTAAAGCCCCATTATCCTTTGAGACAACCGTGACCTGGGGATAACCAGCAAGACTCCATCTGCACACCCTGGTGGTCCAGAGGGTGTGTACCAGCTCAATAAATCACAGATGGGTTTAAGTCAAGTCAATTTTGTTTGTATAGCCAATATCACAAATTACAAATGTGCCTCGGGGGGCTTCACAGCTTCATAACATCCTGCCCTTAGACCCTCACATCGGATACGGAACAGCTCCCTAAAAAATAAAAACTTTTAAGAAGGAGAAAACACAGGAAGAAACCTCAGGGAGAGAGCAACAGAGGAGGATCTCTCTCCCAAGACAGACAACGTGACATGATGTTGTGTTTACACAATTTACACAATACAACATTGAAGGAGGATATGTTGGATTATAATATAATGGATTATAATGGAATTATAAAATATATGAAGAATATGATGAGGATGCCAAGCAGTGTCCAGACGCCACCGGAACAGCCCAGGACCCGAGCCACGCAACCACCACCATTTAGGAGGAAGACCGTTAAAGGCCTTAAAAGTGAACAATGAAAATGTACAATCAATTTGAACTCTCAACAGGGAGCCAGTGTAGTGAGGCGAGCACAGGCGTGATTTGGTCATGCCTTTTTATCCCAGTAACGAGTCGAGCAGTGCCGTTTGGTACCAGCGGTAGACGGTGGACGGAGCCCTTGCTGATACTAGAGTAAAGTGCATTGCAATTATCAAGCCGAGAATAGATAAAAGCATGTACAACTTTTTACAGTTCAGCAATTGACAAAAACGACCTAGCTTTGGAGGTGACTTTGAGCTGGAAGAAAGCATGACTGAACAAGTTGGATTATCAAAACCAAGGTTAACATCAAATATTACCTAGATTCCTAGCAACCTGCCTACGACTATTTGTCAGACCACCAAGATTAGCACCAAACAACTGATAGAATTTGAGGGACCAAACAGAATGACCTCAGACTTATCGTCATTTAAAACAATTTCCCCCCTTTTCTCCCCAATTGAGTCCGGCCAATTACCCCACTCTTCCGAGCCGTCCAGGTCTCTGCTCCTCCCCCTCTGCTGATCCGGGGAAGGCTGCAGACTACCACATGCCTCCTCCCATACATGTGGAGTCACCAGCCGCTTCTTTTCACCTGACAGTGAGGAGTTTCACCAGGGGGACGTAGCGCGTGGGAGGATCCTGCTATTCCCCCCAGTTCCCCTTCCCCCTTGAATAGGCACACTGACTGACCAGAGGAGGCGCTAGTGCAGCGACCAGGACACATACCCACATCCGGCTCCCCTTTCTCTTTGTGAGGCAATGGCAACTTTCATTTCGACATCAGGGCTTTCACATAGTATGTCTGAGGGTACTTTGGGTGGACTGCCCTGCACAGAGGAGCGAGTAATAGTTGACAGAATCCTGACTGTTTGAGACAACACCTTTCCCTTTCCGCCGTCGGTTGTAACAGTGTAACTGGTGTAGAAATGCAGTGGTATACCGTGCTCTAATAACCACCTCTTTGCGATGTGCAGCCTTAACTGGCTGTAGCCTGACAGGAGGTTTTACTGAGGATTTATACAGAAGCCTTTGAGGGTAGCCTTTTCGTGTATTGTAAATGTCCTCATCAAAATTACCCATCAGTTCTTGTCTGGTTGTGAGAGTTGAAGAATTAAGTGTGGGGGAGGCTGGTTTCAGACAGTGTTCAGAAATGCCCTCCCAATGTTCGTTTCCACTGTCCCTTTCTGTCAGATGAGCGTGTCCTCTAGTTTTGTGTTTTGCATTGTTCTTGACTTGGCCAGCCCCAGCCTTTTTGACTGCTGTAGCCCGATGCCGCTTCTGATGCTTAGATTTCATCCTACACCTTTTGAACTTTGGAGGGGCACTATTCTCCAGAGTTCCTGAGTCCTCCAGAAGCCACCTGAGTGTCCTGATCCTCAGGAGAGTCGTGTGATGCGCCTATGCTCTCAATAACCAAACTGCTGGGCAAAATTGCCCTTTGTTTTGTCAAGCTGCCAAAACGAACACCTGAAGGTTTCGGATGATGTCTCTTTAATAGATCATGAATGTTGGTTCCTTTTCCGCTTCCATCGTGTACACAGATATTCCCGTTTTCTGACGAACTCACGCAAGACTTCCCTTTTACTCTCCCTGTACACACGCTGCTCACGTAGCGATACTGCCACCTACTGGCTAGTTACTGGTGTTCTTGCCCAACTGTGACACCATGACTAATCTTGTACCTTCAGTTTTAACTAGAATGAACACTTTTCTTTCCCCATAACCACACAGGAAACAGAACAACAACTCTTAACTTACATTAGAGAAATTCCTCTGTTTCATGACCTACACGTGACTTATTGTCCAGCACACAGTTCTTGGTCACCTGCAAACATTCAAGAAAGCTTATGCTGTTAGAAAAGAACAGATAAATGCAGCAGTATTTACAAGTGTAGGTGTATCATTGTTTAAAGAGGATTTGAAGGCAAGCAACACAGTTAAATCCATTGGTGGAATCCTGTCTGATGATGAAACAGGAAGTGAAACAGACAGTGACACAGAAAATGACAACAACTGTATCCCAGATCCTCTTACAAACCTTTTGGACCCGACCGCCATAGGGCGGTAGTTTTGCATCAAACTTTGGTTTGGCCGTTGCTCTACTAGGACAGTATCACATGTAGAGCTGTTACTTGCGTATGTTCACCACAATACTTATTTGTGTAAGAAACAGACACACACCAGATATGAAATGTCCCCTGCAAATCTTCACGTTTGATATTTGCTCTTCTGACCACGTCTTCCAGTCCTCCCGACGGATCGCATGAATCCACGCCTGTCTTCTTCGTTTCTCGATGGGAGTTTTCCCTTTCGGCACGCGATAACAATGCAGATGCTTGTTTTTACCATCTTCACGATTTGTACAACCGACAGCGCAACAACTGTGAGACACTTCGTTTCGTTTTAAATCCAATTCTCTGTGATGACCTCTCCGAAATGAACGTAGTGACGTTTACAAACACAAGACTCCTGGCCCCTTTTTGCCTCACAATCTGCGCACACTTGTTTGCGCATGGAAATAAGGGAACACGTCTATTCCTATGGTTTTAGGCCTGGACTATGATTGCGTAGAGTTCAGTGAACGTCACAGGGTGGGGCTCCGCCAGGAGTAGGGTTGGGGCTTGTTCTCTATCTTATCTATCTACCGATAGCTATGTCTTGTCTGTCTGTCTGTCTATCCCTGTCTGTCTGTCTGTCTGTCTGTGTATCTATATCTGTCTGTCTGTCTGTCTATCGCTGTCTGTCTACTATCTATTTATGTCTGTCTGTCTTGTCTATCTTTGTCTGTCTGTCTACTATCTATTTATCTGCCTGTCTGTCTAACTGTCTATCTATATCTATGTCTGTCTACTATCTATCTATTTATGTCTGTCTGTCTTGTCTATCTATGTCTGTCTGTCTGTCTGCCTACTATCTATTTCTCTCTCTTCTGCAGTGTCTCTTTCCGAGATGTTACCAGGAGCTCCAGAGGGGTGGTCCTCCTCCTCACCCCCTCAACCAACCACTCCCCCCCCTCCTCCTCCTCATCCCTCCAGGTGAGCGTCTTGCTTCAGACCCAAAGCCACACCAAGGCTCTGCCCACCGTCCAATAGAATTTAGTTTAGCATTTCATAATAATGTGTTGATGCATCAATAATCTAGGTAAGAAAATCACAGAAGGTGAATCAGGTCATCTGGACACAATGTTCTTCTGTATTAATTGTTGTTTGTTTGCCTGCCTAGGGACTGCAGATGCAAATTAGCTGCCAGCTAACTCTTGTGCAATTGTAAAATTGTGCGTTGTCCCTGTCAAATAAACACTAAACTAAACTAAACTAAACTAAACGTTCATTGACAGATAAGTTTCATAATCATCTAAGTGACCTCTTCAGTCTCACCTGACTGCAGGTATCCTTACCCTTATAAACAATACAGTGGTATAACGACCCAAACCAACGACCAGGTTCATATGCAAATATGGGCGTGACCATTAATTAGTTACAATGGCCATGTGTAGTATTCACAGAGGACAGGTAATCTGAATACTACACATGGCCATTGTATCTCTGGTTAATGGTCACGCCCATATTTGCATATGAACCTGATCGTTGGTTGGGTCATTATACCACTGTTAAAGGGTTTTTTAGGGAGTTGTTCCTTATCCGATGAGAGGGTCTAAGGACAGGATGTTGTGTTGCTGTTAGGCCCACTGAGGCAAATTTGTAATTTGAGATATTGGGCTATACAAATAAAATTGACTTGACTTGACTGTATCTTTTATAAGGGTGGGGACACCTGCAGTTACTGTATTGTTTATAAGGGTGGGGACACCTGCAGTCACTGTATTGTTTATAAGGGTGCGGTACCTGCAGTCACTGTATTGTTTATAAAGGTGGGGACACCTGCAGTCACTGTATTGTTTATAAGGGCGGGGACACCTGCAGTCACTGTATTGTTTATAAAGGTGGGGACACCTGCAGTCACTGTATTGTTTATAAGGGTGGGGACACCTGCAGTTACTGTATTGTTTATAAGGGTGGGGACACCTGCAGTCACTGTATTGTTTATAAGGGTGGTGACACCTGCAGTCACCGTATTGTTTATATGGGTGGGGACACCTGCAGTCACTGTATTGTTTATAAGGGCGGGGACACCTGCAGTCACTGTATTGTTTATAAGGATGCGGTACCTGCAGTCACTGTATTGTTTATAAGGGTGGGGACACCTGCAGTCACTGTATTGTTTATAAAGGTGGGGACACCTGCAGTCACTGTATTGTTTATAAGGGCGGGGACACCTGCAGTCACTGTATTGTTTATAAAGGTGGGGACACCTGCAGTCACTGTATTGTTTATAAGGGCGGGGACACCTGCAGTCACTGTATTGTTTATAAGGGTGGGGACACCTGCAGTCACTGTATTGTTTATAAGGGTGGGGTACCTGCAGTCACTGTATTGTTTATAAGGGTGGGGTACCTGCAGTCACTGTATTGTTTATAAGGGTGGTGACACCTGCAGTCACCGTATTGTTTATATGGGTGGGGACACCTGCAGTCACTGTATTGTTTATAAGGGTGGGGACACCTGCAGTCACTGTATTGTTTATAAGGGTGGGGACACCTGCAGTCACTGTATTGTTTATAAGGGTGGGGGTACCTGCAGTCACTGTATTGTTTATAAAGGTGGGGACACCTGCAGTCACTGTATTGTTTATAAGGGCGGGGACACCTGCAGTCACTGTATTGTTTATAAAGGTGGGGACACCTGCAGTCACTGTATTGTTTATAAGGGTGGGGACACCTGCAGTTACTGTATTGTTTATAAGGGTGGGGACACCTGCAGTCACTGTATTGTTTATAAGGGTGGTGACACCTGCAGTCACCGTATTGTTTATATGGGTGGGGACACCTGCAGTCACTGTATTGTTTATAAGGGCGGGGACACCTGCAGTCACTGTATTGTTAATAAGGATGGGGACACCTGCAGTCACTGTATTGTTTATAAGGGTGGGGACACCTGCAGTCACTGTATTGTTTATAAAGGTGGGGACACCTGCAGTCACTGTATTGTTTATAAGGGCGGGGACACCTGCAGTCACTGTATTGTTTATAAAGGTGGGGACACCTGCAGTCACTGTATTGTTTATAAGGGCGGGGACACCTGCAGTCACTGTATTGTTTATAAGGGTGGGGACACCTGCAGTCACTGTATTGTTTATAAGGGTGGGGTACCTGCAGTCACTGTATTGTTTATAAGGGTGGGGTACCTGCAGTCACTGTATTGTTTATAAGGGTGGTGACACCTGCAGTCACCGTATTGTTTATATGGGTGGGGACACCTGCAGTCACTGTATTGTTTATAAGGGCGGGGACACCTGCAGTCACCGTATTATTTATAAGGGCGGGGACACCTGCAGTCACTGTATTGTTTATAAGGGCGGGGACACCTGCAGTCACCGTATTATTTATAAGGGCGGGGACACCTGCAGTCACCGTATTGTTTATAAGGGTGGTGACACCTGCAGTCACCGTATTGTTTATATGGGTGGGGACACCTGCAGTCACTGTATTGTTTATAAGGGTGGGGACATTTCATAATAATGATATAAAGATCAAGTCCTGCCCATTGCCTAATAACACAAAGGTCAGCATCCATCAATACAAACATGGTGGTTCAGAACCAGAGCAGACTCAGTAACACAGATTCATTTTCACTCTTTTCTAACAATAGACTCAATCTACCCACTGTGTAAAAACTACAAATCAACTCGTGTGTGTGTGCAGGTGCAGTCAGTTCCCATGTCTGTGGAACTTTGGATGCAGTGAAGTAAGCCCCTCCCACTCTCCCTGTGCTGTTTTGCACAGTCCAGTCAGCAGTGACGGTCTAATGCAGCTGCCCAGTCACAGCCGGCTTGGTGGAGGAAGTGGATGGCCATCTTGCTCTACCCACTCTCTCTAAGGAAGGACCTGATTAGCTGAATCGAGCTAAGGGGCTTATAGGAAATGCTCCAAAACCAGCCTCTGAACTTTGACCTGGCAGAGCAGCAGGACACAATGAGCAGACAGGAGGGATAAGACTAACAGTGCTGCCATGCTTCTGTATGCTTCATCCATCACACCGTTAGTCAGGGGATGTGAGTATTGCTGGTCCAGTCAGTTTATGGGAGGTAATCTTCATCCATCACACCGTTAGTCAGAGGATGTGAGTATTGCTGGTCCAGTCAGTTTGTGGGAGGTAATCTTCATCCATCACACCGTTAGTCAGAGGATGTGAGTATTGCTGGTCCAGTCAGTTTGTGGGGGGTAATCTTCATCCATCACACCGTTAGTCAGAGGATGTGAGTATTGCTGGTCCAGTCAGTTTGTGGAGGGTAATCTTCATCCATCACACCGTTAGTCAGAGGATGTGAGTATTGCTAGTCCAGTCAGTTTGTGGGGGGTAATCTTCATCCATCAGACCGTTAGTCAGAGGATGTGAGTATTGCTGGTCCAGTCAGTTTGTGGGAGGTAATCTTCATCCATCACACCGTTAGTCAGAGGATGTGAGTATTGCTGGTCCAGTCAGTTTGTGGGGGGTAATCTTCATCCATCACACTGTTAGTCAGAGGATGTGAGTATTGCTGGTCCAGTCAGTTTGTGGGGGTTAATCTTCATCCATCACACCGTTAGTCAGAGGATGTGAGTATTGCTGGTCCAGTCAGTTTGTGGGGGGGGTAATCTTCATCCATCACACCGTTAGTCAGAGGATGTGAGCATTGCTGGTCCAGTCAGTTTGTGGGGGGTAATCTTCATCCATCAGACCGTTAGTCAGAGGATGTGAGTATTGCTGGTCCAGTCAGTTTAGGGGAGGTAATCTTCATCCATCACACCGTCAGTCAGAGGATGTGAGTATTGCTGGTCCAGTCAGTTTGTGGGGGGTAATCTTCATCCATCACACCGTTAGTCAGAGGATGTGAGTATTGCTGGTCCAGTCAGTTTGTGGGAGGTAATCTTCATCCATCACACCGTTAGTCAGAGGATGTGAGTATTGCTGGTCCAGTCAGTTTGTGGGAGGTAATCTTCATCCATCACACCGTTAGTCAGAGGATGTGAGTATTGCTGGTCCAGTCAGTTTAGGGGAGGTAATCTTCATCCATCACACCGTTAGTCAGAGGATGTGAGTATTGCTGGTCCAGTCAGTTTGTGGGGGGTAATCTTCATCCATCACACCGTTAGTCAGAGGATGTGAGTACTGCTGGTCCAGTCAGTTTGTGGGACGTAATCTTCATCCATCACACCGTTAGTCAGAGGATGTGAGTATTGCTGGTCCAGTCAGTTTAGGGGAGGTTATCTTCATCCATCACACCGTTAGTCAGAGGATGTGAGTATTGCTGGTCCAGTCAGTTTGTGGGAGGTAATCTTCATCCATCACACCGTTAGTCAGAGGATGTGAGTATTGCTGGTCCAGTCAGTTTGTGGGGGGTAATCTTCATCCATCACACCGTTAGTCAGAGGATGTGAGTATTGCTGGTCCAGTCAGTTTGTGGGAGGTAATCTTCATCCATCACACCGTTAGTCAGAGGATGTGAGTATTGCTGGTCCAGTCAGTTTGTGGGAGGTAATCTTCATCCATCACACCGTTAGTCAGAGGATGTGAGTATTGCTGGTCCAGTCAGTTTAGGGGAGGTAATCTTCATCCATCACACCGTTAGTCAGAGGATGTGAGTATTGCTGGTCCAGTCAGTTTGTGGGGGGTAATCTTCATCCATCACACCGTTAGTCAGAGGATGTGAGTACTGCTGGTCCAGTCAGTTTGTGGGACGTAATCTTCATCCATCACACCGTTAGTCAGAGGATGTGAGCATTGCTGGTCCAGTCAGTTTGTGGGGGGTAATCTTCATCCATCAGACCGTTAGTCAGAGGATGTGAGTATTGCTGGTCCAGTCAGTTTAGGGGAGGTAATCTTCATCCATCACACCGTCAGTCAGAGGATGTGAGTATTGCTGGTCCAGTCAGTTTGTGGGGGGTAATCTTCATCCATCACACCGTTAGTCAGAGGATGTGAGTATTGCTGGTCCAGTCAGTTTGTGGGAGGTAATCTTCATCCATCACACCGTTAGTCAGAGGATGTGAGTATTGCTGGTCCAGTCAGTTTGTGGGAGGTAATCTTCATCCATCACACCGTTAGTCAGAGGATGTGAGTATTGCTGGTCCAGTCAGTTTAGGGGAGGTAATCTTCATCCATCACACCGTTAGTCAGAGGATGTGAGTATTGCTGGTCCAGTCAGTTTGTGGGGGGTAATCTTCATCCATCACACCGTTAGTCAGAGGATGTGAGTACTGCTGGTCCAGTCAGTTTGTGGGACGTAATCTTCATCCATCACACCGTTAGTCAGAGGATGTGAGTATTGCTGGTCCAGTCAGTTTAGGGGAGGTTATCTTCATCCATCACACCGTTAGTCAGAGGATGTGAGTATTGCTGGTCCAGTCAGTTTGTGGGAGGTAATCTTCATCCATCACACCGTTAGTCAGAGGATGTGAGTATTGCTGGTCCAGTCAGTTTGTGGGGGGTAATCTTCATCCATCACACCGTTAGTCAGAGGATGTGAGTATTGCTGGTCCAGTCAGTTTGTGGGAGGTAATCTTCATCCATCACACCGTTAGTCAGAGGATGTGAGTATTGCTGGTCCAGTCAGTTTAGGGGAGGTAATCTTCATCCATCACACCGTTAGTCAGAGGATGTGAGTATTGCTGGTCCAGTCAGTTTGTGGAGGGTAATCTTCATCCATCACAACGTTAGTCAGAGGATGTGAGTATTGCTGGTCCAGTCAGTTTTTGGGGGGTAATCTTCATCCATCACACCGTAAGTCAGAGGATGTGAGTATTGCTGGTCCAGTCAGTTTGTGGAGGGTAATCTTCATCCATCACAACGTTAGTCAGAGGATGTGAGTATTGCTGGTCCAGTCAGTTTGTGGGAGGTAATCTTCATCCATCACACCGTCAGTCAGAGGATGAGTATTGCTGGTCCAGTCAGTTTGTGGGGGGGGTAATCTTCATCCATCACACCGTTAGTCAGAGGATGTGAGTATTGCTGGTCCAGTCAGTTTGTGGGGGGTAATCTTCATCCATCACACTGTTAGTCAGAGGATGTGAGTATTGCTGGTCCAGTCAGTTTGTGGGGGGTAATCTTCATCCATCACACCGTTAGTCAGAGGATGTGAGTATTGCTGGTCCAGTCAGTTTGTGGGGGGGTAATCTTCATCCATCACACCATTAGTCAGAGGATGTGAGTATTGCTGGTCCAGTCAGTTTGTGGGGGGTAATCTTCATCCATCACACCGTTAGTCAGAGGATGTGAGCATTGCTGGTCCAGTCAGTTTGTGGGGGGTAATCTTCATCCATCAGACCGTCAGTCAGAGGATGTGAGTATTGCTGGTCCAGTCAGTTTAGGGGAGGTAATCTTCATCCATCACACCGTCAGTCAGAGGATGTGAGTATTGCTGGTCCAGTCAGTTTAGGGGAGGTATTCTTCATCCATCACACCGTTAGTCAGAGGATGTGAGTATTGCTGGTCCAGTCAGTTTGTGGGGGGTAATCCTTATCCATCACACCGTTAGTCAGAGGATGTGAGTATTGCTGGTCCAGTCAGTTTGTGGGGGGTAATCTTCATCCATCACACCGTTAGTCAGAGGATGTGAGTATTGCTGGTCCAGTCAGTTTGTGGGAGGTAATCTTCATCCATCACACCGTTAGTCAGAGGATGTGAGTATTGCTGGTCCAGTCAGTTTGTGGGAGGTAATCTTCATCCATCACACCGTTAGTCAGAGGATGTGAGTATTGCTGGTCCAGTCAGTTTAGGGGAGGTAATCTTCATCAATCACACCGTTAGTCAGAGGATGTGAGTATTGCTGGTCCAGTCAGTTTGTGGGGGTTAATCTTCATCCATCACACCGTTAGTCAGAGGATGTGAGTATTGCTGGTCCAGTCAGTTTGTGGGAGGTAATCTTCATCCATCACACCGTTAGTCAGAGGATGTGAGTATTGCTGGTCCAGTCAGTTTAGGGGAGGTAATCTTCATCCATCACACCGTTAGTCAGAAGATGTGAGTATTACTGGTCCAGTCAGTTTGAGGGAGGTAATCTTCATCCATCACACCGTTAGTCAGAGGATGTGAGTATTGCTGGTCCAGTCAGTTTGTGGGAGGTAATCTTCATCCATCACACCGTTAGTCAGAGGATGTGAGTATTGCTGGTCCAGTCAGTTTAGGGGAGGTAATCTTCATCCATCACACCGTTAGTCAGAGGATGTGAGTATTGCTGGTCCAGTCAGTTTGTGGGAGGTATTAGAGAGGAAATGATCCCATTCACATGTCACCTGCATTTCATGTTAAAGGCTGCATGCTGTGTGAACATTTCCCTCTGGTCCTGTTCAACAATTCTGCTGCAAATCACCAGTTTAGATTTACTGTTATCTACTAATGCTTTCTTTTTATACAATCACAGCATAGTTTCCCCAAATTCCCAAAATGACTCGAGGTTGAATTCCCAGTTTGTCCCCCCAAAGCCTCAGTTTGCATGGCGGTTATTTTTGATGCTTGTAAAAACTCTCGTGTAATAAGGATTCTTGTCTTTCATTATATTTTTGTGTTTGGAGAAATTGTAGTTTAGTGAATGATTTTTTTGTGCAACTGTTTTCCTCTTGGTCTTGTTGCAGTCTGAGTAGAGGTCCTCATCTCCCGTCTCGTCCACTTTCCTGAACCACAACACAAATTAAACTGCATCGCTCTGTTTGTCTGAGGCATCATTTACAAAAGCTGAACGACAGCCATTATTTCCCAATGTTAAGAACTCGTCATCTGTCTGAGGACCTCGTGTTTCGAGGAAGGACACAAGTCATACCATTCTTCCTCTTAATTAAATTCCTTTTTAATTGAAATTAAGTAAATTAGTTCAAAGTTCAGACATGTTCTACCTCTAATGACAGCAGCCCATTTCACAGATAACATATACTACATTCAGTTAGAAAAGAACAGGCTGAAAAAGGGGTTGAACATTTTGATAGATGATGCCCCCCCACTCCACCCCCACACACAAAAGAATGTTTTTGTTTGAACAGGCTGTACTGCATAGTGCTATGTGGTTGCGTTGCATCTCTTTCCTAACAGAGAAAAGTTTTGGAAAATCCCATACACGTTGCCATGGCAATGCATGTTGTTTCCATGGTGACCAGTTCATGCCATAGTACATACTGAAGATATGGAATTGTTGTGCCGCTGATGCTTTAATTCTCTGGTTCTGAATAAAAAGTCTTTGTGATGTAATGACAGACACACAGTAGACTCGTAGTGTGTTGTGAGTGTGTAAAGCAGCAGTAAGTTCATCAAGTTTTTACTATGTATTTTTATTTATGTTCAGGTTCTTTCTCTGTGAGGAAAACAAATGATTGTCATGAAATGTCTTACCTTAAGTTTAAAGGTATAAAAGAAAGAGGAGAGACATACAGTCAGTAAATCTCCAGATTTTGTACAGCTTATTTCCAACCAACTCTTAAACCTTCAAAAATCATCTTGTGCTTCAAGCTTCTGAGAGAAACGTTCAGATTTCAGCATCACGATGAAGGAAACACATTCCCACTGTTTCAGTTTTCATACAGTTTGCTTATTAGACAGCAACTTCCCTTCTTCAAACTCAACACTACCTGCCTTCTTCTTCTTCATTTGGCTACATGATGAAGATGGCAAACACTATGCACCCTGTCATTTTTCTTGGAGAAGTCCTACCAGACACCAACATTGAACAAAGTAACTAAAAGTCCTCTTATCCAGTTTACTGACAGCCTTTCAGAATTCACCCCCCAGGAAAAGCTGTCCAAGCCTCAGATGGGTGGGATCTTCTGGGCCGGGGCAGGAAATTATGTCATCAGCATCTCCCAGCATCCCCCACCACGGGTCCCGGCTGGCCTGCAGCATTGCATTGTGTGACTGACGAGCTCTGGTAGCAATAGGAACAGAGCGACTCTGGAACAACTCCACATCTGTTTCCATGGCAACAGGAAGGGAGGGGGCATCTGGAGGGGCAACAGATAGACCACAGGGATAAAAATTCTCCATCGCTACGATGAATTTCCATCAATTGGATTCCAGAGGAGCCCTGTATGAGGTCAGTGCAAGGTTCACCTTACAAGACTTAAGGGACATTTCACACACAACATAAGGGGCGTTTCATACACAACGCGACAACGGCACCACTCCACGTAGGCTTTTCGGTGCGCTGAGCAAAGCGCGGGCGCGCTGTGACAGCTACCCTCACAGCCAATAGAAACGAGGCAGCCAGCCAGGCACAGAAGACAAAATGGAGGAAGAGTTAATGTCCATACATTATCTGAACCGCTTATCCTGCTCTCAGGGTCGCGGGGATGCTGGAGCCTATTCCAGCAGTCATTGGGCGGCAGGCGGGGAGACACCCTGGACAGGCCGCCAGGCCATCACACAGGGCGCACACACACACACACACACACACATTCACACCTAGGGACAATTTAGTACGGCCGAGTCACCTGACCTACATGTCTTTGGACTGTGGAAGGAAACCAGAGCCCCCGGAGGAAACCCACACAGACACGGGGAGAACATGCAAACTCCACACAGAGGACGACCACCTAGGTTGGACTACCCCGGGGCTCGAACCCAGGACCTTCTTGCTGTGAGGCGACTGCTAGGCACTGCGCCACCATGCCGGCCGAAAAGTCAATGTGTGAGTCCGAATTCCCTGAGTTGTGCAACACATGTTTAGGATTGTATAGAGACCTCAGGAAGAAAGCCGTTGTTTTGAAACACATGTCCAACCAAGTAGGCATATCAGGTGTGTTTCAATAGTCAGATAGCTTGTAGGTAGGCAATATGTGTAGCCTATATGATACACATAGCTTAGGTTTGTTACATGGTTTACAAAGTGGTGCCCCTCAGTAGCTCCACAGACCTATTAAAAGTTTCTTAATTGAGAACTGTTTTTTTTCTTTTGGCAACAACAAAATTACAAACTTGTCCTGCTCGGAGTTTTAAAAACTCCACCTATTTTGTTCTGTCCTCCACGCTGAACCCAGCAGAATGAGTGAATGGTGGAATAGTGAGGATGCAAGGAGTAGAGGTGACGAAGGCATACGAGTTTAAATACTTGGGGTCAACTGTCCAAAGTAACGGGGAGTGCAGGAGAGAGGTGAAGAAGAGAGTGCAGGCAAGGTGGAGTGGGTGGAGAAGAGTGTCAGGAGTGATTTGTGACAGAAGGGTACCAGCAAGAGTTAAAGGGAAGGTTTACAAGATGGTGGTGAGACCAGCTATGTTATATGGCTTGGAGACAGTGGCACTGATGAAAGACAGGAGGAGGAGCTGGAGGTGGCAGAGATGAAGATGATAAGATTTTCATTGGGAGTGATGAAGAAGGACAGGATTAGGAACGAGTATATTAGAGGGACCGCTCAGGTGGGACGGTTTGGAGACAAAGCAAGAGAGACAAGATGGAGATGGTGTGGACATGTGTGGAGGAGAGATGCTGGGTATACTGGGAGAAGGATGCTGAATATGGAGCTGCCAGGGAAGAGGAGAAGAGGAAGGCCAAAGAGGAGGTTTATGGATGTGGTGAGGGAGGACATGCAGGTGGCTGGTGAGAGAGAGGAAGATGCAGAGGACAGGAAGAGATGGAGACGGATGATCTGCTGTGACGCCCCCTAACGGGAGCAGCCGAAAGAAGTAGAAGAGGGGTGTCTGGGTAGTGTCGCGGTCTATTCCGTTGTCTACCAACACGGGGATCCCAGTTCGAATCCACCTGTTACCTCCAGCTTGATTGGGGTGGGGAGCTGGATGTGGGTATGTGTCCTGGTTGCTGCATTAGCGCCTCCTCTGGTTGGTCAGGGCGCCTGTGCGGGGAGGGGAAACTGGGGGGAATAGCGTGACTCTCCCACACGCTATGTCCCCCTGGTGAAACTCCTCACTGTCAGGTGAAAAGAAGCAGCTGGCGGTATGGGAGGAGACCGAAAGGCTCGGAGGAGTGGAGTACTTGGGCGGATACAGTTGGGGAGAAAAAGGGGAAAAAACAAGTAAAAGGAGAAGAGGAGAAACATGCAGTGACTATGGCTTGGGCTGAATCCATGCTGAGCAGGATGGCTGCCAGAAACCATGACGAGGGATCGATGTGGCGTCAGCTTTGGAATGACATCACGTCGCCTGACGACGCTGGCGTGTGATTCCTGTCTTTGTTTACCTGGCTAGCTTCCTTTTCTTTTGGGTTAGGACGAGGGGTGTGCTGTCTCCTGTGCACAGCTTTTATTTTATAGCCGTTTTCCTTCTAGTCATGGTGTCACCGGTGACATGTGTCATTTGATCCATTAACTTGTCACTTACCAACACTTTCAAAGTCCTTCAAAACTTTGGAGACAAAACCAGAAGACTTGGCCTGAAAAAACATTTACAGTCGGATTGTTTTTATGTCAGTTCCTGCACACTAGTGTGTGTGTGTGTGTGTGTGTGTGTGTGTGTGTGTTAAAGTCATACCGTTCAGTATTTGCAGGTGTGTGTTGATTTGGACCAGTAAGGCCTGTGTGTGGTCCTCCTCCCTCCTGTGCTCCTCTCTGCTCTGGAGCTTCTGCAGCAGCAGCCGCTGCACCTCGTCATGGAGCCTGCTGCAGCCCTCCTCTGACACTATGGAGGACTGGAGGACAGACAGGTGAGAGACAGGTGAGAGACAGAGAGAGACAGGTGAGAGACAGGTGAGAGACAGAGAGAGCACACACACCATGCTTCATACATGTCACAACACGGTGAAGGCTTGGATCCAGCTCAGCACACTGAGGACTGGACTGTGGAGACGTTCCTCCGTCAGCTGCTCACTAAACCCTGAACCCTTTATGTACCAGATCACCAGCTGTACAAAGACCAGGCGAGTATAGAGACACACACACACACACACACACACACACACACACACACCATGCTTCATACATGTCACAACACGGTGAAGGCTTGGATCCAGCTCAGCACACTGAGGACTGGACTGTGGAGACGTTCCTCCGTCAGCTGCTCACTAAACCCTGAACCCTTTATGTACCAGATCACCAGCTGTACAAAGACCAGGCGAGAATAGAGACACACACACACACACACACACACACACACACACACACACACACACACACACACACACACACACACGCTGGGTTTTCACTCACGGGGTGGAGGGAGGTATAGTCCTCCACCTCTCTCTTCAGCTCGGCCCTGCGGCTGTCTGTCAGACTGGCCTCGGCAGTCCAGAGAGGGGGGGTGGGCAGGGCCTTCATGGCCCGCCGTCTACGGAGGAAGCGGAGGACCTGGGGGGAGGAGGAGGAGGAGCAGTAAAGCCCAGTTTATTCTCCAAACGTCGGCCAGCAGACAGATGTCTCGCGACAATGTTGACGTCATGACAGACACTTTGGTGTCTCCCAGGGCCGTCGTGTACACGACACAGGTTCTTATGTCGCAGACTCGCGCGCCTTATGTCGGTTAGCTGTGATTGGACAGTTGGATTGAAGGGACGAGGCGTTCGAGCGTTGCCATGGTTTTGCTTGAGAGCGTTGTTCACATTACGCGCGCTCATTCATAAAAATAACACTCGCTGCTGTTTACAACACAGCGCGTGACGCGAAACGTTTCCATAGATACCAGGAGACGGTCGGCGACATTGCGACAAGCATAAACGCGACAACTGGAGAGACACTTTGTGTCTGCCGGGGGACATTTGGAGCGTAAATTAGACTGTAATGTCCCCCAGCTGTGTGTGCGGGCGTCCGGCCAGCCAGCCGAGCTCACGGCGGGCGGCGCCATGCAGCGTCATGCAGCGTGGAGGGCGGTGCAGTGAGCTGGTCTGGCTGTGGCGCGTCTAGCGGAAGTACAGTGACACTGTTGTGTAGTTTGGCTGCCGACATGTGAGTCACGGTGTGTGTGTGTGTGTGTGTGTGTGTGTGTGTGTGTGTGTGTGTGTGTGTGTGTGTGTGAGAGTACCGCTCTCTGCAGGATTCTTGCTGCACGGTGCAGGGTGTGTGTGTGTTTCTTTGTGTTGTAGCGTTTTCTCTGGCGGTAACCTCTCCACACCTTCTGGATCAATACAGCTGCACAACGCTCACACTCTGACAGGTAGGGCTGTACCAGGCCTGCACACACACACACACACACACACACACACACACACACATTTAGCTTCATGGGCTTTCCTCTAAGTCAAAGCCTTGTATAATGGTTTAACACTTATTACTCATTTGTCGCGGACACACACACATACAGCTCACTCCACCGCCACCGTGTATCTTTTCGTGGAGCATAAACGTTACATATCATCAGCAGTACTGCCGGGCGGGGGGGGGGGGGCTGTATGTCATGTGTCATGTCTGTTGTACACTCATTACCCCAAATACCACATGCAGTCCAAACACAGGCTTCTGGACTCTTCCCCACGTGTGGCACGAGCTCGCGTGTGTCAGTCTGCGTCGTGTACTTGGACATTGTCTGGCAACTGTACTGATTCTTGCACACAAACATTCTTATATAGCTCTTAAGTCCGTCTTATTTGTATAGCCAGCATCACAAGTTACACATGTGCCTCAGGGGGCTTCACAGCAGCACAACATGCTGTCCTTAGACCCTCACACTGGATGAGGAACAACTCCCTAAAACCTTTAACAGGGAGAGGAAACTCAGGGAGAGCAGCAGAGGAGCATCTCACTCCCAAGACGCACACCGTGCCATGATGTTGTGTTGACACAACTTACACAGTACAGCGCCGAAAGAGGACAAGACAATTATAATGTCATTATAAAATATATGAAGAATATGATGAGGAGGATGCCAAGCAGTGTCCAGACACCATCAGAACAGCCCAGGACCTGAGCCACACGACCACCATCACCACGGAGACCTGACAGGAGGACAAGCTACACAGGCCCACCGGGAGGCTCACACACACCAGTCACACACACGGGAGAAGAGAAAGGAGAAGACACAATTCAGAGAGAGAGAAAACAGACATGAGCGAAGAGATGAAATGACATAAGCTCGTGGCACAGGTCGCACACCCTCTCCAACACATGGCCTTTGCTCAGCCAGCCAGCAAACATCATTATGCAGTAAAACATCCTCGTGTGGGAGCGTCCGGGTAGCGTGGCGGTCTACTCCGTTGCCTACCAACATAGGGATCGCCGGTTCGAATCCCTGTGTTACCCCCGGCTTGGTCAGGTGTCCCTACAGACAACAATTGGCCGTGTCTGCAGGTGGGAAGCCGGATGTGGGTATGTGTCCTGGTCACTGCACTAGCGCCTCCTCTGGTCGGTTGGGGTGCCTGTTCAGGGGGAGGGGGAACTGGGGGGAATCGCGTGATCCTCCCATGTGCTACGTCCCCCTGGTGAAACTCCTCACTGTCAGGTGAAAAGAAGTGGCTGGCGACTCCACATGTATGGGAGGAAGCATGTGGTAGTCTGCAGCCCTGCCTGGATCAGCAGAGGGGGAGGAGCAGAGACCGGGACGGCTTGGACGAGTGGGGGGTGATTGGCTGGATACAACTGGGGAGAAAAAGAGGGGGGGGGTCTGTGTGTTCCACGGACATTTCCTCCAGTGATGCTCTGGAAAGGCGATGTTGCAGACTAGATGCTGCAGACTAGATGCTGCAGACTAGATGTTGCAGACTAGATGCTGCAGACTAGATGCTGCAGACCAGATGTTACAGACTACATGCTGCAGACTAGATACTGCAGACTAGATGCTGCAGACTAGATGTTGCAGACTAGATGCTGGAGACCAGATGTTACAGACTAGATACTGCAGACTAGATACTGCAGACTAGATGTTGCAGACTAGATGCTGCAGACTAGATGCTGCAGACTAGATGCTGCAGACCAGATGTTACAGACTAGATACTGCAGACTAGATACTGCAGACTACATGCTGCAGACCAGAAGTTACAGACTACATGCTGCAGACTAGATGCTGCAGACCAGATGTTACAGACTAGATACTGCAGACTAGATACTGCAGACTACATGCTGCAGACCAGAAGTTACAGACTACATGCTGCAGACTAGATGCTGCAGACTAGATGTTGTAGACTAGATGTTGTAGACTAGATACTGCAGACTAGATGTTGCAGACTAAATGCTGCAGACCAGATGTTGCAGACTACATGCTGCAGACTAGATGTTGCAGACTAGATACTGCAGACTAGACATTGTGGACTAGATACTGCAGACTAGATACTGCAGACTAGATGCTGTAGACTAGATGCTGCAGACTAGATGTTGCAGACTAGATGTTGCAGACTAGATGCTGCAGACTAGATGTTGCAGACTAGATACTGCAGACTAGATGTTGCAGACTAGATGTTGCAGACTAGATACTGCAGACTAGATGCTGTAGACTAGATGCTGCAGACTAGATGTTGCAGACTAGATACTGCAGACTAGATGTTGCAAACTAGATGTTGCAGACTAGATGCTGCAGACTAGATGTTGCAGACTAGATACTGCAGACTAGATGTTGTAGACTAGATGTTGCAGACTAGATGCTGCAGACTAGATGTTACAGACTAGATACTGCAGACTAAATGCTGCAGACTAAATGCTGCAGACCAGATGTTGCAGACTACATGCTGCAGACTAGATGTTACAGATTAGATGCTGCAGACTAGATGCTGCAGACTAGATGTTACAGGCTAGATACTGCAGACTAGATGCTGCAGACCAGATGTTGCAGACTAGATGTTACAGATTAGATGCTGCAGACTAGATGTTGCAGACTAGATGCTGCAGACTAGATGTTACAGGCTAGATACTGCAGACTAGATGTTGCAGACTAGATGTTACAGGCTAGATACTGCAGACTAGATGTTGCAGACTAAATGCTGCAGACTAGATGCTGCAGACCACATGTTACAGACTACATGCTACAGACTAGATGTTACAGACTAGAACCCTCGCGAACGAAATGTACCAGTCTTGTCACAGTATCCATCACCTCTTTCATTTTCCCCACTCAGTATAGTGCACAACACTGATTTGTGAATAATTTAATGAAATGCTGAGTGCTGGGTTAACAGCAGCAAGCCCGCTCACCAAGCCCTTGTTTTGTCCCACCATTGACGGAGCCCCATCAGTGACAACAGACACAATTTAGCTCACATCCAAGCCATTCTTCTCAAAGGACTGTGTTAATTCATTAGAGATGATCTCCCCAGTTGTGCGCCCAGGCAGAGGAAGCAAACAAAGCAGCTCTTCCCAAAAGGTCTTCCCATCAAAACATCTTGCCAACACAGATAGCACATTGGTGGATTGATACATATCGGTTCGGTCACAGGATGAATCCATGGCTAGTGATATGGCTTCTGCTTCCTTCAAATCAGTGAGTAGATTGGAAAACCACTCCTCTGCTAAACGTTCTACTCTTCTTGTTGCCGTGTTAGCCGACAATGGCACCTGCTTTAATAGCTCCACAACCATTTTCTTATTTTGCTCATCATGACTTAAAACTTCACCAACTGTATCAGTTGCACAGGTTTTCATCAGCTCAGCATCAGTGAATGGCTTCTTAGCTTCAGCAAGGCTCCATGAAACATGCAGTGATGCAGCTGTTGCACTCTCTCTCTTGTGCCGATGTTGATTTACAGATGGTAGAAACGGAGTGCCTGTATGATGTTATCATACCGGCTATTTTTTGTTTGTGGCGATGTGATTTTTTGGGGTAGTTGGCATTAAAACTGGCAGCATGCATAGTGTTGAAGTGCCACTTGAGATGATTTGCTGTGCAGACAGCTGCGGTCTGCATGCATATCAAGCATGTCGGTTCGGCATTGGCGTAGTCCTGTAAAATAAAGCAAAACTGATCAGTCCAGACGGTTCTCCTGGTGGACTTTGCGCTTTTTCACGCAGGCCGTGTTCTTGGGTTGGGACAGTTGTTGATTATCTGGGACTTTGCTGGTGAGTGACTGTCTAGTCAAGGACCGTAGAGAGCGCGGAGTAATAAAGAAATAATAAAGCGTTCAGAGAGAGGTGAAACGCTCTTATCATTTTTTTCACTTAACCGGTGAGGCGAGCCCCAAGCGGGCTCTCGTTTCTGGCATCAAACGGCTGCCCTCCGCAGGTCACGACCTGCTCCAGGGACAGTGGCAGGTGGGGAGTTTAAAATGTAAGAAATGTTTCTTTAAAGTTTTTTATACCTATACACACATTCTCTCTCTCAGTTATACATACTGTATTGTAGTTACATTTATTATTATTACTGCAATATAATATTTATGATGTTTTGGGTCAAATATATACTATATACTAAGACAAACATTTGACTAATTGACGCTAGATGTGAACTGTACATAACTGTTCCGACTTGCCTTCAAATTCAACTTACAAACAGACTCAAAAACAGGACTCGGTCGTAATCCGGGGACTTCCTGTATCCAATTTTAAGTGAAGCAAGAAATTATTACAAATACTAAAAACAACCGTTTCAAAAACTGTTAGCACACAAATGAGTCGGTTAAACTGAAACCAATCTATCAAATGTAAACGGAGGGTGCTGTCATCACTTACATTATCTAGAACGTCTTTAATGTAAGAGGTGACGACAGTTTTAAGCATGAAGACATGGCAGCTCGTAAGAACTACGGCTGCCTGTCCAGTTTTTATCCACCTGTTTTCGTCCATTATGTTTCTGCTGGAGAGTCACACAGGAATGATCCTCAGTGTTGCAGGATGGAGTAGGGCAAATGGAATATCCTTAGATTGAAGCTCCTTAACTCGATTGTACACCTTCCTGCGTTTCATTGAGCTGGCACTCAGATCAGGAAAAACGGCACAGGCTTACCATCGTACATGATAAGCCTGTGCTGAGACCCTTATTCTCTCCGGACTGCTGGGTGGTGACACGTAGGATTTTGGTCCAATCTTGATATTTGAGCAGGTATATCAGGACAGGTCTTGGTCTGGTCTGCAAGTGGATCGAGTATACAAGCCCGATGTGCCTGCTCCACTATCAGGGGCTCAGTGAAATGTTTACTGGATTGTTTCCCTCACAGCCTTCTCGAAGATTAACGACATGTATATTGTTGCGTCGGCTGTTGTTTTCCAGTTGGTCAACTTTCTCCATTATGAGAGTTCAGCTCCACCAACTGGTTCTCCGCTGCACCAACACGCTGCTCCGCCTCGGCTACGCGGGAGCTCAGCTTGTCCAGCATAGTTTTCAGTCCAGAGATAGACTGATTGTTTTCTGCGGTTTTAGAGTTGAGTTTACTGGAGATGGCTTGTTTACCGTTTCTTATCTCTTGTTGAAGAATAAGTGAGTCTCCTCTGCTCAAGTGTTCCTGTGCCGCTGCCTTTATGCGAGCTTCTTGGTTGCCAGTCCCAGTAATAGTTTTCCCTGCAGATGTCGGGATTTGCTCCCTAGCTGACTTTAGTTGTTTGTTCCTGGGTCTCAAGGGCATACTACAGCTGTCTGACTGAATTAAAAGTGGGTTTGGGTGTTTATAAACGTTTTGAAATGAATTTATTTGTTTGTGGCCGTGTCTGCCGGTGGGAAGCCGGATGTGGGTATGTGTCCTGGTCGCTGCACTAGCGTCTCCTTTGGTCGGTCGGGGCGCCTGTTCAGGGGGGAGGGGGAACTGGGGGGAATAGTGTGATCCTTCCAGCTGTCTGTGCGACCTCGTGGCACAGGTCGCACACCCTCTCCAACACATGGCCTTTGCTCAGCCAGCAAACATCATTATGCAGTAAAACATCCTTGTGTAGGAGCGTCCGGGTAGCGTGGCGGTCTATTCCATTGCCTACCAACATGGGGATCGCCGGTTCGAATCCCTGTATTACCTCCTGCTTGGTCAGGCATCCCTACAGGCAACAATTGGCCGTGTCTGCAGGTGGGAAGCCGGATGTGGGTATGTGTCCCGGTCGCTGCACTAGCGCCTCCTCTGGTCGGTTGGGGCGCCTGTTTGGGGGGAGGGGGAACTGGGGGGAATCGCAGTTACATGACTCCACATGTAACGGAGGAGGCATGTGGTAGTCTGCAGCCTTCCCCAGATCAGCAGAGGGGGTGGAGCAGCAACCAGGACGGCTCGAAAGAGTGGGGTAATTGGCCAAGTACAATTGGGGAGAAAAAGGGGGGAAAAGTCAACAAAAAAAGAATTTATTTGGAGAGCCCCCGGGCTAGCGTCTATCTAGCCTTGCTGCATCATGTGACCCCCCACAATGAGTCGACTCTTGAACAAACCGAGTGAACCCAAAAGTACCAACTCGCACCAGAAAGGCTTTACATAGAGGATCAGCAGCCTTAATCAGATGAATACTGAAATCACCACGAATTAGAATGAGTAACAAGACCTGAGACAAATTCCGCAAATACCTCAAGAAGTACTAAGTAAGAGCCAGGAGGTCTATAGAGTATCACAATCTGGTCTGAGCTGAGGCTGCTCGTGTCTGAGGGAGATGGACTTAGAATAAGAGTATGAAAAGACTGGAGTTTAGATTCAAGTGTAGAAGTTAAATTGAAAGTAGACTTAAATGTCAAGATAATCTACTCATATATTTTCGTAGTGTGTGTGTGTGTGTGTGTGTGTGTGTGTGTGTGTGTGTGTGTGTGTGTGTGTGTGTGTGTGTGTGTTAGTTAGTGTAGATAGCGGGACTGAAAACTAAAGCATTTATGATCCTAATTCTTTTTGGAGGTGATAGGTATTGTCTCTGAAAGTAAGGGAAAAATCCCAGAAAATTAAAATTATGCATAAATATGCAAAACATGCATTTTTCTAAAAATGGCTAAAAACCACTTTTCTCGGCATTTCAGATGATTCTGAGCATCTTTGATTTTTTTCACCTCTAAAAATTTTTCTGGGACTTAGAAATGTTTTGGCATTATGCAAAATATATGCATTTTTGCAAAAATGCACTTATGATCCTAATTTATTTTGGAGGTGGTAGGTATTGTTCCAGAGAGGACCAAAAAAATAGCAGAACATTAAAATATAATTATAATAATTATGCATAATTATGCATTTTCTAAAAATGGCATTTGGGGGGGAGGGAGTTGGAGTGGGGGGGGTTTAGGGGCAGGGGGAAGGCGGTTAGCTGGCAGGATGAAGAGGAGGGAGATTTCGACGGGTGGATAACCAAACCGCTACATTGTAGCGGGGTTCTTCTAGTACTAATAATATAAATATAATACATGGAATGTAAGCCTGATAAGCATAACTGTGTTCCATTAAAGTTTTACTATGACTTGTCTTATATGACGGGTTATGTGTGAGTTTCAGTGATCAGAGCATCAGTTCCTGCTTTGTGAAGTAAAAGCAGATTGTAATAGTTATGAAGCTCAACTATGACCAATATGAAGACCATGGAGTTATCACACTGTGAGCATCTGAACTGGGAAAAAAACTGCCAGTGTTACCTGGTGGCAAAAGTTGTAGCAGCTCCCGTTGTTTCTGGTGGAACTGTCTTCTGGCCCGCTGTCTCCTAACAGACACCTGAAACACACACACACACACACACACACACACACACACACAAAGTCGAGGTTACACAATAAAACCAAGTTGACTGATTAAAGTCTTCCTGTTGTTCTTCTCGACTGAGTGTTGTGTGTCCGTGGTAACTGGCTGCCCATCAACACACCATTCACTTTATTTACCGTGCAACACCCAGCACAGCTAACAGCAACTGCAGTGCGTTATCGGTCGCTAAGTCATGTGACTACAGATCCAACTTCCCCACATCCACTAGCTACAGAACTCTTGTTTTGCTTTGGAAACACCTCGTCCCCCAGAACACTAATAACTCATCGCCTCAGGGTGTTAGGCCCCGCCCCTATATGATATGTTTAAAGCCATGCCCACCTGGTATTTAAGCTCCTCCTCTAAACGCAAAGCCACTTCCTGCTCCTGTCGTAGCTTCTTCTTGGCTCTGAACATACACAAAGTCACACATAAACACAGGTAAAAACTATTTTACTTTGTAAAAATGTTTAAATAAACAAACAGGCAGACAGGCAGACAGACAGACAGACAGCCAGAGGCAGACAGACAGCCAGATGAGCAGGCAGAAAGGCAGACAGACAGAGGCAGATAGACAGACATGAGCAGGCAGAAAGGCAGAGAGACAGACATCCAGAGGCAGACAGACAGACAGATGAGCAGGCAGAAAGGCAGACAGACAGAGGCAGATAGACAGACATGAGCAGGCAAAGAACAGACAGAGGCAGACAGACATGAGTTGCAGAGAGGCAGACAGACAGACAGATGAGCTGACAGACAGACACACAGACAGAAAGGCAGAGACAGACAGATAGCCAGAGGCAGATAGACAGATGAGCAGGCAAAAAGGCAGACAGCCAGAGGCAGACAGACAGGCATGAGCAGGCAGAAAGGCAGACAGACAGATAGACAGATGAGCAGGCAGATTGACAGATGAGCAGACAGACAGGCAGAAAGGCAGCCAGAGGCAGGCAGACAGACAGATGAGCAGGCAGAAAGGCAGAGACAGACAGACAGACATGAGCGGGCAGAAAGGCAGCCAGAGGCAGGCAGACAGACAGATGAGCAGGCAGAAAGGCAGAGACAGACAGACAGACAGACATGAGCGGGCAGAAAGGCAGACAGACAGACAAACAGGCATGAGCAGGCAGAGAGACAGACAGATGAGCAGGCAGAAAGGCAGACAGAGGCAGACAGACATGCAGATGAGTAGACAGACAGGCAGAAAGGCAGCTAGAGGCAGGCAAACAGACAGACAGATGAGCAGGCAGAAAGACAGAGACAGACAGACAGACAGAAATGAGCGGGCAGAAAGGCAGACAGACAGATAAGCAGGCAGGCAGACAGACAGACAGACAGACATGAGCAGGCAGAAAGGCAGAGAGACAGACAGATGAGCAAGCAGAAAGGCAGACAGACAGAGGCAGATAGACAGATGAGCAGGCGGAAAGACAGACAGACAGACATGAGCAGGCAAAGAACAGACAGAGGCAGACAGACATGAGTTGCAGAAAGGCAGACAGACAGCCAGATGAGCAGGCAGAAAGACAGCTAGAGGCAGGCAAACAGACAGACAGATGAGCAGGCAGAAAGACAGAGACAGACAGACCGACAGATGAGCAGGCAGAAAGGCAGACAGACTGATAGATGAGCAGGCAGAAAGACAGACAGACAGGCAGACAAAGGCAGACAGACAGACAGATGAGCAGGCAGGCAGACAGACAGACAGATGAGCAGGCAGAAAGGCAGACAGACAGACAAACAGGCAGATAGACAGACAGTTGAGGAGGCAGAAAGGCAGAGAGACAGATGAGCAGGCAGAAAGGCAGACAGACAGACATGAGCAGGCAAAGAACAGACAGAGGCAGACAGACATGAGTTGCAGAAAGGCAGACAGACAGCCAGGCAGACAGACAGACAGATGAGCGGGCAGAAAGGCAGATGAGTAGACAGACAGGCAGAAAGGCAGCTAGAGGCAGGCAAACAGACAGACAGATGAGCAGGCAGAAAGACAGACAGACAGACCGACAGATGAGCAGGCAGAAAGGCAGACAGACTGACAGATGAGTAGGCAGAAAGACAGACAGACAGGCAGACAAAGGCAGACAGACCGACAGATGAGCAGGCAGAAAGGCAGACAGAGGCAGACAGACATGCAGATGAGTAGACAGACAGGCAGAAAGGCAGCTAGAGGCAGGCAAACAGACAGACAGATGAGCAGGCAGAAAGACAGAGACAGACAGACAGACAGAAATGAGCGGGCAGAAAGGCAGACAGACAGATAAGCAGGCAGGCAGACAGACAGACAGACAGACATGAGCAGGCAGAAAGGCAGAGAGACAGACAGATGAGCAAGCAGAAAGGCAGACAGACAGAGGCAGATAGACAGATGAGCAGGCGGAAAGACAGACAGACAGACATGAGCAGGCAAAGAACAGACAGAGGCAGACAGACATGAGTTGCAGAAAGGCAGACAGACAGCCAGATGAGCAGGCAGAAAGACAGCTAGAGGCAGGCAAACAGACAGACAGATGAGCAGGCAGAAAGACAGAGACAGACAGACCGACAGATGAGCAGGCAGAAAGGCAGACAGACTGATAGATGAGCAGGCAGAAAGACAGACAGACAGGCAGACAAAGGCAGACAGACAGACAGATGAGCAGGCAGGCAGACAGACAGACAGATGAGCAGGCAGAAAGGCAGACAGACAGACAAACAGGCAGATAGACAGACAGTTGAGGAGGCAGAAAGGCAGAGAGACAGATGAGCAGGCAGAAAGGCAGACAGACAGACATGAGCAGGCAAAGAACAGACAGAGGCAGACAGACATGAGTTGCAGAAAGGCAGACAGACAGCCAGGCAGACAGACAGACAGATGAGCGGGCAGAAAGGCAGATGAGTAGACAGACAGGCAGAAAGGCAGCTAGAGGCAGGCAAACAGACAGACAGATGAGCAGGCAGAAAGACAGACAGACAGACCGACAGATGAGCAGGCAGAAAGGCAGACAGACTGACAGATGAGTAGGCAGAAAGACAGACAGACAGGCAGACAAAGGCAGACAGACCGACAGATGAGCAGGCAGAAAGGCAGACAGAGGCAGACAGACATGCAGATGAGTAGACAGACAGGCAGAAAGGCAGCTAGAGGCAGGCAAACAGACAGACAGATGAGCAGGCAGAAAGACAGAGACAGACAGACAGACAGAAATGAGCGGGCAGAAAGGCAGACAGACAGATAAGCAGGCAGGCAGACAGACAGACAGACAGACATGAGCAGGCAGAAAGGCAGAGAGACAGACAGATGAGCAAGCAGAAAGGCAGACAGACAGAGGCAGATAGACAGATGAGCAGGCGGAAAGACAGACAGACAGACATGAGCAGGCAAAGAACAGACAGAGGCAGACAGACATGAGTTGCAGAAAGGCAGACAGACAGCCAGATGAGCAGGCAGAAAGACAGCTAGAGGCAGGCAAACAGACAGACAGATGAGCAGGCAGAAAGACAGAGACAGACAGACCGACAGATGAGCAGGCAGAAAGGCAGACAGACTGATAGATGAGCAGGCAGAAAGACAGACAGACAGGCAGACAAAGGCAGACAGACAGACAGATGAGCAGGCAGGCAGACAGACAGACAGATGAGCAGGCAGAAAGGCAGACAGACAGACAAACAGGCAGATAGACAGACAGTTGAGGAGGCAGAAAGGCAGAGAGACAGATGAGCAGGCAGAAAGGCAGACAGACAGACATGAGCAGGCAAAGAACAGACAGAGGCAGACAGACATGAGTTGCAGAAAGGCAGACAGACAGCCAGGCAGACAGACAGACAGATGAGCGGGCAGAAAGGCAGATGAGTAGACAGACAGGCAGAAAGGCAGCTAGAGGCAGGCAAACAGACAGACAGATGAGCAGGCAGAAAGACAGACAGACAGACCGACAGATGAGCAGGCAGAAAGGCAGACAGACTGACAGATGAGTAGGCAGAAAGACAGGCAGACAAAGGCAGACAGACAGACATGAGCAGGCAGAAAGGCAGAGAGACAGACACCCAGAGGCAGACAGACAGACAGATGAGCAGGCAGAAAGGCAGACAGAGAGATGAGCAGGCAGAAAGGCAGAGAACAGACATGAGCAGGCAAAGAACAGACAGAGGCAGACAGACATGAGTTGCAGAAAGGCAGACAGACAGCCAGATGAGCAGGCAGACAGACACACAGACAGAAAGGCAGAGACAGACAGATAGCCAGAGGCAGACAGACAGATGAGCAGGCAAAAAGGCAGACAGCCAGAGGCAGACAGACAGGCATGAGCAGGCAGAAAGGCAGACAGACAGATGAGCAGGCAGACTGACAGATGAGCAGACAGACAGGCAGAAAGGCAGCCAGAGGCAGGCAGACAGACAGATGAGCAGGCAGAAAGGCAGAGACAGACAGACAGACATGAGCGGGCAGAAAGGCAGACAGACAGACAAACAGGCATGAGCAAGCAGAGAGACAGACAGATGAGCAGGCAGAAAGGCAGACAGGGGCAGACAGGCAGGCAGATGAGTAGACAGACAGGCAGAAAGGCAGCTAGAGGCAGGCAAACAGACAGACAGATGAGCAGGCAGAAAGACAGAGACAGACAGACAACCAGAGGCAGACAGACAGACAGACATGAGCGGGCAGAAAGGCAGACAGACATGAGCAGGCAGAAAGGCAGAGAGACAGACAGACATGAGCAGGCAGAAAGGAAGAGAGACAGACAGATGAGCAAGCAGAAAGGCAGACAGACAGACATGAGCAGGCAAAGAACAGACAGACAGACATGAGCGGGCAGAAAGGCAGACAGACATGAGCAGGCAGAAAGGCAGAGAGACAGACAGACATGAGTTGCAGAAAGGCAGACAGACAGCCAGATGAGCAGGCAGAAAGGCAGACAGGCAGATGAGTAGACAGACAGGCAGAAAGGCAGCTAGAGGCAGGCAAACAGACAGACAGATGAGAAGGCAGAAAGGCAGACAGACTAACAGATGAGCAGGCAGAAAGACAGACAGACAGGCAAACAAAGGCAGACAGACAGACAGATGAGCAGGCAGAAAGGCAGAGAGACAGACAGATGAGCAAGCAGAAAGGCAGACAGACAGACATGAGCAGGCAAAGAACAGACAGAGGCAGAAAGACATGAGTTGCAGAAAGGCAGGCAGAAAGGCAGACAGGCAGATGAGTAGACAGACAGGCAGAAAGGCAGCTAGAGGCAGGCAAACAGACCGGACAGATGAGCAGGCAGAAAGGCAGACAGACTGACAGATGAGCAGGCAGAAAGACAGACAGACAGGCAAACAAAGGCAGACAGACAGACAGATGAGCAGGCAGAAAGGCAGACAGACAGCCAGAGGCAGGCAGACAGACAGACAGACAGACAAACAAACTGGCAGATAGACAGACAGTTGAGGAGGCAGACAGACAAACAGAGGCAGACAGAGGCAGACAGACAGATGAGCAGGCAGAAAGGCAGACAGACAGACAAATGAGGCAGATACAGTGAGGCAGACAGACAGAGGCAGATAGACAGATGAGCAGGCAGAAAGGCAGACAGACAGACATGAGCAGGCAAAGAACAGACAGAGGCAGACAGACATGAGTTGCAGAAAGGCAGACAGACAGCCAGGCAGACAGACAGACAGATGAGCAGGCAAAAAGGCAGACAGACAGACAAATGAGGCAGATACAGTGAGGCAGATAGACAGATGAGCAGGCAGAAAGGCAGACAGACAGACATGAGCAGGCAAAGAACAGACAGAGGCAGACAGACATGAGTTGCAGAAAGGCAGACAGACAGCCAGGCAGACAGACAGACAGATGAGCAGGCAGAAAGGCAGACAGACAGGCAGGAAGGCAGCTAGAGGCAGGCAAACGGACAGACAGATGAGCAGGCAGAAAGACAGAGACAGACAGACTGACAGATGAGCAGGCAGAAAGACAGACAGACAGACAGATAGATGAGCACGCAGAAAGGCAGACAGACAGCCAGAGGCAGGCAGACAGACAGACAGATGAGCAGGCAGAAAGGCAGACATACAGACAGTTGAGGAGGCAGAAAGGCAGACAGACAAACAGAGGCAGACAGACAGACAGACAGATGAGCAGGCAGAAAGGCAGACAGACAGACAAATGAGGCAGAAAGACAGCGAGGCAGACAGACAGACAGAGGCAGACAGAAAAGACAGATGAGCAGGCAGAAAGGCAGACAGACAGAGAAACAGAGGCAGATAGACAGCCAGCCAGACAGAGAGACAGATGAGCAGGCAGAAAGGCAGACAGACAGAAAAACAGAGGCAGATAGACAGCCAGGCAGACAGAGAGACAGATGAGCAGGCAGAAAGGCAGACAGACAGACATGAGCAGGCAAAGAACAGACAGAGGCAGACAGACATGAGTTGCAGAAAGGCAGACAGACAGACAGATGAGCAGGCAGAAAGGCAGACAGACAGGCAGATGAGTAGACAGACAGGCAGAAAGGCAGCTAGAGGCAGGCAAACAGACAGACAGATGAGCAGGCAGAAAGACAGAGACAGACAGACCGACAGATGAGCAGGCAGAAAGGCAGACAGACAGCCAGAGGCAGGCAGACAGACAGACAGATGAGCAGGCAGAAAGGCAGACAGTTGAGGAGGCAGAAAGGCAGACAGACAAACAGAGGCAGACAGACAGACAGACAGATGAGCAGGCAGAAAGGCAGACAGACAGACAGATGAGCAGGCAGAAAGGCAGACAGACAGAAAAACAGAGGCAGATAGACAGCCAGGCAGACAGAGAGACAGATAGACAGATGAGCAGGCAGACAGACAGAGGCAGATAGACAGCCAGGCAGCCAGACAGACAGATGAGCAGGCAGAAAGGCAGACAAACAAAGGCAGATAGACAGAAAAATGGGTACCTGTATCTTCTCTGTATGGTGCTGACAGCTCGGGGAAGGGTCTTTATTCTCCGTCTGGTGCAGTGAGCTCTCCAAGCTGCCTGAATCACATAGGCTGCCTGCACGTGCTCAGAGGTTACCTGCACACACACCCCCCCACACCCCCCCCCACACACACAGTAGTGAAGTAGAGTTTATTATTCTATATTATCATTTCAGATGAGTAGATAAATGCAGCTCTGAGGATGCACAAGCCAGTGCATTCTTAGTGCCGGTCTCAGGCCCAGATAAATGGGGAGGGTTGTGTCGGGAAGGGCATCCAGCGTAAAACCTTTGCCAAATAAAATATGCATATCATAAATCAGATTTCCATAATGGATTGGTCGAGGCCCGGGTTACCAACGACCACCACCAGTATGACGTACCAGCCGGGTGCCGGTGGAAACTATGCTACTGTTGGGTGAAGGAGAAGGAGAGGGGGAAGGTATGTCCACAGACAGCGGGAGAGGAGGAATGGTAGTAATAATAATAATAAATAATAAACTTTATTTGTATAGCACCTTTCATACATAAAAGGCAGCTCAAAGTGCTTTACATTAAAAACAGGGGAAACAATAAAACCCAACAACAATACAGATAAAATAAGTTAAAAGTAATAAAACACAGAGCTAGGCAAAAAACATGAAACAAGGCAAGAAATAAAACCACAGTACAAAATAGAAAATAAGAATAAAAGAAATATAAAGTGGAATTAATTAAAAGCAAGAGCATAAAAATGGGTCTTGAGCCGATTCTTAAAACTATCTATGGATGTTGCTTCTCTTATTTGCTGGGGGAGTCTGTTCCAAGCCGCCGGTGCATAAAAACAAAATGCTGCTTCGCCACACTTCTTGTAGTGCGTTGTAGGGACCGTGAGCAGCAGGCCAGCACCAGAGGATCTGAGAGAGCCGCTCGGAACGTCACCAGATACGCAGTCAGACAGGTGTGAGGGGGCTAAACCATGTAGAGCTTTAAACACAAGTACAATAATGTTAAAATCAACCCTCAGTGCTACAGGAAGCCAGTGTAAAGACGCTAAAACCGGGGTCATGGGGATCTCTCATCCTGGTTTTTGTTACGACCCTTGCTGCCGCGTTCTGTACTAGTTGCAGCCTATCGATACTTCTTTTTGGGGTAAACCAGTAAGAAGTGCATTGCAATAGTCTAGACGCGAAGAGATAAAAGCATGCGTCAGCTTTTTGGCGCCTTCCAGGGAGACGTAGGGTCTAATTCTAGCAATATTCTTTAGGTGAAAAAAGGCACCCTTTGTGCCATTGTTGATATGTGATTTAAAATCCAACTCAGAGTCAACGATGACACCCAGGTTTTTTGCTACAGTCTTGTTCTGTACAGCCAGACTTCCCATTCTACTTGATATCATTTCTCTCTGTGCATTAGTGCCTATAAGGAGAATTTCCGTCTTGTCTTCGTTCAATCTGAGAAAGTTTTCTCTCATCCATTGTTTAATACTAGACAGGCAATTCGTCAAGGGATTGAGAGCATTTGGGTCATCTGGTGCTACAGAAAAATATAACTGAGTATCAGTTATATTTTTCTGTAGTGGGTAGGAGTGTGGAGGTGAAAGTACTGTACTGTATTGTCTAAAAGGGGTATTAACACCCCTTTTAGACAATACAGTTGTATATAACAACTGAAACCAACAACCCGTTTCATATGCAAATACGGGTGTGACATTAACTAGAGTTACAATGGTCATGTGCACTGTTGACAGAGGACTGGGGAATAGTTGTAATCACAGCATTGTAAGATGGTGACAGAAGGCAGAAGCACTGTTGTATTAAACCAGACACACTCTCATGAGAAAGTTCTGAAGTTACATAGTGACATAAATACTTATGAGCCCCTGAAACCAGATCCAGGCCGCGGTTACAAGAAAAAGGTGATAGATTGTCTGAAGCTGTTAGAACAGGACAATGCTATTAACAGAATGTTGTACCACAGATTATACCCAGGGGCGCTACACATAGTCTATAGTTTACCTAAGATACATAAACAGGATATGTCACTACAGCCTATTGTTAGTATGATTAACTCAGTGACCTATAACCTCTCTAAGTTTTTGGCATCTATTCTTAACCCGTTGGTAGACAGTAATGAACATCACATCAGAACACTATGGATGTTTTGGATAAGGTGGGGGACATCATTATGGAGGAGAATGAAACAATGGTCTCTTATGATGTTACGTCTCTCTTCACATGTGTTCCTGTTGATGAAGCAGTGGAGGTAGTCTGTATGAAATTACAGGACGACCCCACCTTTAGCAATAGGACATGGTCATGGCTCTTTTCTGTCCTGGCCCCACAGGGGTGGAATGAACTCCCCACTGATGTCAGGACAGCGGAGTTGCTGCCCATCTTTCAGCGCAGGTTGAAAACTCACCTCTTCGAGAACTACTACCCTGTTATTTGCTCTTAGCACTTATTGTATTCACTCATAACAAAGAAAAAAAAATCTCTTTCTTGCGCTTTTACTTTAGCACTGGTTTTGCTCTTAGATGCTTGTTTAGATGCACTCATGACCTCTGATGACTAGTAGTTCTCCTGATCTCCTACGTTAAATGATGCACTTATTGTAAGTCGCTTTGGATAAAAGCGTCGGCTAAATGACTGGAATGTCATGTAATAGGACCACCCTTAACACTGACCAAGTGTGTCTGCTCCTGAAGCTGTGTCTTCAGTCCACGTACTTCACATACAGGGGGCAGTACTATAGGCAGAGGCATGGGGGCACTATGGGTCCCCCAGTCTCACCTGCAGTGGCCAACTTGTATATGGAGGAAGTGGTAAAGAGGCTCTGATGTCCTATCCAGGGCCACCACCTATGTAGCCACAGGTTCAGATTTGTGGACAACACCAGGGTTAAAATTAAATCTCAGGACGTAGCACATTTCACCGACCACATGAACTCTGTGGACACCACATCAAGTTCACCAGGAGGATGTGGAACATGACAGGGTAGTCTTAGACGATGAAATTGCAATTGGTGATGGGGGACATTTGATTGTTGATGTTTACCGTAAACCAACACATACTGATCAGTACTTAAGGTTTGACTCTCATCATCCACTGGAGCACAAACTAGGAGTCATCAGGACACTGGACCACCGAGCTGACAACGTCCCCACCGACACAGCAGCCGGGGAAGGGGAGAAATCCCAAATTAAACAGTTCCTGGTTAAGTGTGGTTATCCTAACTGGGCATTTGTCAAAGCCAGGAAGACGCCCAAACAGTGCACCAGCTAATCCAAGAGAGGAGAAGGACAACAGCTGTCTAAGTACAAACCAGTGGTGATTCTGTATGTGGCGGGACTGTCGGAAAAGCTGAGACGTGTATTTTCCAAACACCGCGTCTCAGTTGCTTTCAAACCCCAAATCACGCTGCACCAGAAGGTGGTCCACCCCAAGGATCAGGTCCCCCGGCACAAACAGAGCAATATAGTGTAGCTGTTAAGTGCCAGGAGGATTGCCGTGACTTGTACATCGGGGAAACTAAACAGACGCTGGCCAAGAGGATGGCACAACACAGGAGAGCTAACACATCAGACCAGGACTCCACAGTCTACACCATCTACAGGCCAGGACTCCACAGTCTACACCATCTACAGGCCAGGACTCCACAGTCTACACCATCTACAGACCAGGACTCCACAGTCTACACCATCTACAGACCAGGACTCCACAGTCTACACCATCTACAGGCCAGGACTCCACAGTCTACACCATCTACAGGCCAGGACTCCACAGTCTACACCATCTACAGACCAGGACTCTACAGTCTACACCATCTACAGGCCAGTGACCACTCTTTCAGGGATGAGGATGTGCACATCCTTGATAGGGAGGAACGCTGGTTTGAACAGGGAATCAAAGAGGCCATCTATGTGAAGAGGGAACGACCATCCTTGAAATGAGGGGGGTCTAAGAGTACACCTGTCACCATCTTAAAATGCTGTGATTGCAACTATTCCCCAACTCTCTGTGAATAGTACACATGACCATTGTAACTCTAGTTAATGGACACACCCATATTTGCATATGAAACTGGCCGGTGGTTTGGGTTGTTATGCCACTGTATTGTTTATAAGGGTGGGGACACCTGCAGTCAGGTGAGACTGAAGAGGTACATAGATGATGATAAAACATGTCTGTCCGCAAACATTGTGTCCAGATGAACCGATTCAACCTTCTTCGATGTACTCCGGTTTGGTTGAGAGACAAGATGACCCAGAAACCAACCATAGACCAGAGACAAAGTATTACCAATATATAGTAAGGTTGAGCTCTGACCCACACACAAAAACCATGTGAAGAACAAGAGGCTACATAATGGATGAATGAGAGACGTATTGGAAGGAGACCGTGTGTTGCTGAGAACAAACTCCAACATAAATTGAGATGTAAGATGATGAATTGACTTGTGTACTGTGTAAAGTTGGAGAGAGGAGCTACAGCAGTGCAACCTCCTTGCTAGCCAGTTGATACATTGTCCGAATGTATTTAATGTTTATGCAGATGAAGCTGAACCACTTTTAAATCCTTGTACAAGGTCACAGTATAGACCAACAGTGATGGTCAAAACCCTAACCCTAATCCAAGACTGACATCAGCCCCACAGCAGCTGCAAGTGAAGTCTGAACTCCTGCTAATGGAAACGTGTACATTTTATATTTACAAGATTTTGTTTCAAGAGAAAACAGTTTATGTTCAACAGCGATCTTCTAAAACACGACCCCCAAACTGACTGACATCAGATTAACAGTGAGACACACACACACACACACACACACACACATACACTGGTAGACAGACTGACATACCTGGGCGGTGGTGAGGCTTGGTGGGGGTCCATCAGAATTCAGGTGTGTGATCAGCTGATCTATTTCCTGATTGAAGCCCCGCCCTTTCCAGTCTTTGTTCAAAAGGCTGTCCAAACCTGTGCGTAAAGACCCATTATTCAGTTCACACCACATAACCTCAGAACTAAATGTCTTTATTTGAGCTTTTCAGGAGAACTTACCAAATAAGAAGCCAAAATACTGTTATTAACATTATTCAGAAATGATATACATAAAAATATGTGGCTTTATATCTAACAGGTTTTCGCACCTTTCATGTCTCTGAGAACCACATTAGATTAGCCAGTGTAGAGCTTAACCAGATCTCACTGGTTTTGATCTGTCAGGTTCTACTCTCACCTCTGAACCTGTGGAGCAGCTGGCCACCAGCATCCTGCTGAGTGGTAATGAGGAGCACCAGCTGAAGCGCAGTCCTGCCCACTGTAGAGTCAGAGCTGACGGCTAGCTGGCTAATAGCATCATTCAGCAGCAACATGACAGAGTCCTCACTCAGACACGACAGAACCTCCCTGGAGAGACACATCGCAAATGAAGCATCCATCATCTTCATTTATTATTTAATTAGATTTTAACTTTTAAGTTTCCTTTATTAATCCCCTTAGGGAAATTCAATTGCTGCAAATTAATCCATCCTAGCTGTGATCAATTCATGCCAGCGAGTCCATGGAACCAGCGGCTCACCGGGCAGAGCAAGGAACAGAGAGAGGTGGGAACGGAAACTCCATCTTCGTCGCCAATGTTATGTTTAATAACTTGCGGACCGCACCTTCAATTCGAACATTTCAACTTTATTGTGCCAGTGCATCACAACTTCAGCTGCTCTCTTTACGTCTTTTGCCACAAACCTATTTTTGGCAGACTGTCGCAAAACTGCCGTGCTTACTGCAGCAACTACAGCCACAACTGGTGTGGTTCATACAGAACAATAGGCATGATTATTAGATTATTTTGATTCACACATTTAGGAGAGAATTTGGGAGCAATACAGTAGGGTATAGGGAGATGGCCTCAGTGTTATAGACCAAGCGTCAATCTGATAATCTGTACTAAGAAATTCCCTGACTGAACATATTAACAAAACTAGTTGACTCGACATCCGCACTACATTTAAACCTAGCAGGCTCTCTAATCACCTGAGAACTGCTGAATGGTAAGTGCCTTGTGTCAAACTAAATGTAAACAGCTATCTATATTGCTAGACAAAAGAGCGGCGCCGTCCCCAGTAGGGTGAATGCCGTCCACTTTCAGCAAGTAAGGGCAGCTCCAGAAAGAAAGCCAGTTATCAACAAAGCCGAATCCTTGCTCATTACAGTAACGAGCCAGCCAGTGGTTCATTGAGGTGAGCCTACTGTAATGTATCTCATCATTACCCCTCACAGGTAAGGGACCAGAGACAATTAATCGATGCCAACACATCTCACATCTTTCTGGCCAACTCAAACGTCCTCACTATGCTAGCTTTTGTGATCTCTGATTGCTTCATCCTAGCATTATTGGTGCCGACATGAACAACAATGTTGCTGACAGTAGTGGTGCTGTGTGTCTGGGTTTCCCGACTCTCCCTCCGTGATGCCAGCACCCTAAGATTATCCTCTATGTCAGAGAATCTGGCTCCAGGTAAACAGTGAACCAAGGCTGGCGCAGCTAATCTAACATTGCGGGTAATGGCGTCTTCTATCACTAGCATGCGCTGCTTTACTCCGTCGACAGAAGCGAGAGAAGCACGCTGGCCGGTAAGACTACCAACAGGGCTGGTGAGTGGCGAAAATCGGTTTGCAGTCGGGAGAGGTGACTACAGACCAGGCCACATGACTGGTGGCTTGCTCTTGCGAGCCTTCCCATGCCCGTAAACAGGGGCAAACTCCACAACAACTGCCGACAAGGCTGAGCTAGTGCTAACAATAACAGGTCTGCTGTCAGGCCCGGGGCTAAGGCTATCTGGAGTGCCCGTAATCCTAGATGAAAGAAGCTGCTCTAACTCACAGACACAGCTCTCTAGTTGAGACAACCTATCTGTAACTACGGAACAGTCACCACACTTGTTCCTTATCCAATGCGAGGGGTCTAAGGATAGGAAGTTGTGTTGCTGTAAAGCTCCCTGAGGCAAATTTGTAATTTGTGATATTGGGCTATACAAATAAATTTGATTTGACTTGACTTGAGGCTGCTTTGACTGCGGATGCAATAAAGCTAACTGCTAGGCTTAGCTCGAAATAGTAAACAGACAAGGAATGAAAGGCTGCCCAATAACACAAGAGTTGTTTGAGAAAGAAAACTAATGAATCTAGCGCTAAGTGAACTAAGCACAGAAAATAGCGAAATCAGTAGGACAAATGAAGAGGTTAGAGCAGAATATAGAAGAGAAGAGAGAGTAAGAGAATAAAACAGCAGCTATAGTAGATCTCATGAAGCCGAAAGCTGGAAGTCTTCTTCACCTCCATCAGCTGGTTTCACTTAAGACCTGAGACTCCAGTGCGCCCCTGCCCTTTGGGTGGAGTTAAAGTGGTCTCAGGTTGTTTGTTTCTGGCTGTCACGTTTCCTGGACCATTTAGCCCAGTTCAACTAGAAGTCCTCACAATCAAACCTGTCCTCCTGTCTGACCCTACAAACTCCCAGCCCAGAGGAACCAGTTCCCCTGCCTCAGCATCTGACACACTGTCTGGTATACAACCCTGTCTGTCTGTTATATGACACTGTCTGTAGCACACCCTTACTGTATGCTATACAACAGTAAACAACATAACATGAAACATCCATCCTCATTATATCCTGAAAAGCAGTAGTGAGCCGTGGGATCTGGCAGTGGGCATTCAACGGCGCAATGATATTGTAATCAGCCAAATTTTTGGGGTATTTTTTAATATGTGAACAGCTCCGACACACAGCTCTAACACACACGCACACACACACACACACACACAAAGTGCACCCATCGCAGCACCACCGGTGAAAACCTCCAACACACACAGCTCACCTACACACACACACACACACACACCGCCAGTAACTCAGTGCCTCAAGATCCACCAAAATCAAATCCATTGGATATCAAATAGCCTTTGTCTCTCTCCATACTTGGAAAACAATGAAAAGTCACATGACATGGCCTCCACTTCTGGCCCACAACATCACCATGGACAGCGCTAGCATGCAGCATCATAAAACCTCTTCTTTACAAACTGACCAGACCAAGTCAAAGCAATTCATGAGCAAAGAATAGAAATAACAAGATCAACCTTCACATGCAGAATATGCCATGAGCAAAGTTGCAGTACAATCATATGCAAAATATGCCAAACCTTATGCCATAATATTGAGTATAGTAGGCCTAACGTTACATGAGCAAAGCGGTATTAACCAGCTATGAAGTGCCATCACAATATGTAAAATTAATACGCCAGCTACTACACTTGATGTTAAGACTACTTGAATATAAAGTCCATCCATCGGTCCTTCTTTGTGAAGCGGGCAATGGCAGCATCATGCAGTTTGTCCTTGGATTTAAGTTCCACCAGAAGGCCTTTTTCTGTTGACATCAGTGCCAAAGCTCCCAGTCGATCCTGTCCCATTGTGTTTCTGGTGTGCGTCTTGATGCGCTTCAGGGCCAAGAAAGACCGCTTAACTGATGAGGTGGGTACAGGGATGGTCACCAACAGACAGGTGAGGTGATGAAGCACAGGTGAGACAAGAGCGTGAGTTGGCCTTCCATTTCCAATCACTTGTTGCTTTTCCCCGAAAGCGCATCTTGAGAAGGGTAATGCTAACAAGCTAGCTACAATGTTGCTCTCGTCTCCTCCTGGAGCCATGCTTCGTCTTTAACTTCTTTCTCGAACTAAACTAAACTTCATTGCACTCGTCTGATACACAGGCTAACGTTAGTGATGTGTGGTTCGATTGGTTTAAGTGAACCAGTAGATTTGGATCGCCAATGTGAAAGACTCAGTCTATCACAAGTAATGATTCCTCAGCAACTGCACATCATCCTTTTAAATGAGTGAGCCCTTGTGAGGATAGGTCTGGACCTCTAGAAGTCCTAGGGCAATATTTTTTTGTCCCGCCAACTGCAACAGCAAAATATGATTGGCTGATTCCCCTGTCACTTTCTAAATAAACACACAAGCTCAGGACTTCTTGCAGTCCTAACCAATGAGGGAGCCAGCCAGCTAGCCCTTTCTCTGCCAAGAGACAACAACAAAATCTGATTGGATAACTCGATTTCATGGTTTCATGACAGTAACCCTTTCATTACTGAAGCAAACTTGATAGAAACTAGGGCTAAAATTAGAATTAGAAGAGAAATGTATTATTAAATGAAAGATTTTAAATACAGGATTTAAAATGCTGGTATGTTGGGCCTTCTCTGAAGTCCTAGAAGTCCTTAAGGGTTCCCCTCTCCTAAAAAGAATCAAGTCAGTGAATAAACCTCCTTCTAACTTATGATGCTGGAAGGAAAAATATAAAATGATGCAGAAAGCCTCCATCTCCTTCAGCAAGAAGATAAGCACAGGTATATGTATGCATGGTAGTGCATGTGTGTGTGTGTGTGTGTGTGTGTGTGTGTGTGTGTGTACCTGTTGGATGTACAGATGTGAATCCACAGGGACATCAGCATGACGGTGACATCATCACACATCTGCATCTGTTCATATTGCAGAGAACTGAGGACTAGGAGAGAGACACCCACAGAGAGAGAGAGAGCTGTGTCAGTTTATATTATTAGGCAAATGTACAGTTTTCAAGCCAAGCAATAACTTCCTTATTGGCTTCATGCAAGGTCTGAGAAATCTGTATTGTGTTTATGTGCACTATGGGCTTGGGCTACTACATCATTTATGGAAACTGGCCCAGCAGGACCCATGGCCATTGCAGAACTGGTTGAGGATTGACCATTGTGGTCTTTCTGAATGGGTTCTTGATGAGTTTATTTTCTTCCTGGCAGAATTGTCATGGTCATCAGAAGAAAGAGGCTAAGCTAAACTATTCAGCTTGATCTGTTCTATAATCATCTCATTGAAGACCGGGTAGGCAGAACACTGGTGCAGCGGCAAACACGTACCTGTTAGAAACAACTCCATTAGGAAAAAAGATTGAAACGTGATGCCGATGTGGCCATGACAATCACTGTACAACAGTGTTCCCATATAGTGTGATGTAGTTTGTAACACATCAGACTGCCTGTGTTAGCTTTGGTCCCAGGATCCATTTTTACAAGGATGGAACTGTTTCCTGCTGTGCTGACGGCACACCAGCCACAATGGCTGCTACACCTGGTTTGTACTCCTGCTACACCTTATTTGTAGTCCTGCTACAACTGGTTTGTAGTCCTGCTACACCTGGTTTGTAGTCCCAGAAAATCAGAGTCAACAGGTCTGTTTCTGTCTGCCTCCTACATCCACTATATCACACCACTGTTCTACTGGAAGACTGACTGTCTGTCTACCACCACCACATCACCTCCACCTTTAGAATGGAGAAAAAAAACACTTTTTAATGGAGGAAAGTCCCGGATTACAGATTACAGAAAGAAAGAGTCAAAGAAATTAAAATGACTCTAAAGAGACCATTTAAAATCATCTGTAGAGTCCACCAACTTGGCTAAAGTGAAATACTACGGTGGGTAACTTCCTCTTCAAATTTTGTTTCAGTTCTTACCCTGAGTGGTGAGCTGGCTGTAGGACTGAAGCAGCCAACCTACTGAGTCCATCACCCTTTTGAAGAGATGGAGGCATTCTGAGCCCTGAAAGACAGACAGGTACACAGAAAAATTGACAGATTTATGAGAATGTGTTACCGCCAGCAGCAGAAAATATACTGACACTTCTACAATGGTCTCTATGGTAACCACAGTCCTCTTAACAATCACTACGGTAACCACAGTCCTGTCATTAATTGTTATGGGTGACAGATTATACCCCCTTTTCACAAGTTAACACAGTTCCCCAGGGTCTTAATGAAATGTCTGACATGTTTTATCCTGCATGCATTATCCTGCTGAAAGAGGCCACTGCCATCGGGGAATGTGTTATTCATCCATCGCAGCGACGAGGACCAGATGACTGATGACTTGCATGATGATTAAAATGAGGAAGAGTTGCGCATCATCAGTCCCACTCTCTCATCCGAGACCACCTTACTATCGGTGGCAAGTCTAGCGAGACGACTGGCAGTGGAGACGGATGCAGATTTTTCCTCAGGGTTTCTTCCCGAAGCCTTTCCCGTATACGACTATACCCGCAAGGCAGCGGAGGTTTAAATCAGTGTTTTCCTTCTCCTAGATGAACTGCCTGACAAGGCCAATGAGTTTCATCTATCCAAGTTTGAAATCAGAGTTGTCCTTCTCCTAGATTGGCTGCCAACCAAGGCTAACGAGTCCAAATCAACCCACCCGGTTATACGGCCGGGAACCCAGTCGCCCCCGCAGCAGACTTTGTGAAAACAGGAGGTACCACGAGAAGGTGCTGCTGTGGACACATTTGCATAGGAGCGGCCATATGCTAAGGTCCTGATGGACCCGCGGCGATCACTACACCCGGAAGTGAGAGGCCACCGCACCGCTTCGCATTCCTTTTAGCAAGTAGGATATCGAGCCCAATACTCGCCACCTCCCATCAGGGAATACTGTTGCCATGAAGGGGTGTACCTGGTCTGCAACAATGTTTAGGTAGGTGGGACGTGTCAAAGTAACACCCATATGAATGCCAGGACCCAAGGTTTCCCAGCAGAACATTGCCCAGAGCATCACACTGCCTCCACCATCTTGCTTTTTCCCCACAGTGCATCCTGGTGCCATCTCTTCCTCAGGTAAATGATGCACTCGCACCCGGCCATCCACTTGATGTTAAAGACAATGTGATTTATCAGACCAGGCCACCTTCTTCCATTGCTCCATGGTCCAGTTCTGATGCTCATGTGCCCACTGTAGGTGCTTTTATCAGCGGACGGATCATCATGGGCACTCTGACTGATCTGCGGCTACACAGCCCCATACATAGCAAGCTTTGATGCACTGTGTGTTCTGACACCTGTCTATCATAGCCAACATTAACTTGAGCTACAGTAGCTCTTCTGTGGGATCGGACCAGACAGGCTAGCCTTCTCTCCCCACATGTATCAATGAGCCTTAGGCACCCATGACCCTGTCGCCCGTTCACCAGTTGTCCTTCCTTGGACCACTTTTGGTAGCTACTGACCGCTGCATACTGGGAACACCCCACAAGACCTGCCACTTCAGAGATGCTCTGACCTAGTCGTCTAGCCATCACAAGTTGACCTCTGTCAAAGTGGCTCAGCTCCTTACACTTGCACATTTCTCCTGCTTCCAACACATCAACTTCAAGAACTGACTGTTCACTTGCTGCCTAATATAGCTCACCCCTTGACAGGTGCCATTGCAATGAGATAACAATGTTATTCATTTACCTGTCAGTGGTTTTAATGTTTGGCTGATCGATGTATGTTTGAACCAGAGTCAGACCCTGAGCAAGAAGAGGCTCCCAAACAAGTTTGAGAATCAAAGATACAACGGGATGTTTCTGAATGGTTAGTTATTAATTTATGTCACTTCAACATTGTTTGTTTGTTGTTTGTACATTGGCTAAGGTCATACGGTCTTGCTGGCTGTGGTAGCTGTGTCACGGACAACCCACTGCTAGTGAATCGAGTGTGTATATTGTGTGTTTATGTACAGGTTATCAAAAGCTAGGTTTCATCTCATTTTCAGCCGCTTTTCCGGGGTCGGGTTGCAGTGGCAGCAAGCTAAGTAGGGCACTCCAGACATCCCTCTCCCCAGCAACGCCCTCCAGCTTCTGCTGGGGGATCCCAAGGCGTTCCCAGGCCAGATTGGACATGTAGTCCCTCCAGCGAGTTCTGGGTCTACCCCGGGGTCTTCTCCCAGTTGGCCGTGCCTGGTAAACCTCCACAGGAAGGTGCCCAGGAGGCATCCTAATCAGATGCCCGAACCATCTCAACTGGCTCCTTTCGATGCGAAGGAGCAGCGGCTCTACTCTGAGCTCCCTCCGGATGTCCAAGCTCCTCATCCTATCTCCAAGGCTGAGCCCAGACACCCTATGGAGGAAATTCATTTTAGCCGCTTGTATTCGCGATCTCACCCTTTCGGTCACTACCCAAAGCTCATGACCATAGGTGAGGGTTGGAACGAAGATTGACTGGTAAATTGAGAGCTTTGTCTTCCGGCTCAGCTCCTTCTTCGCCACAACGGTCCGGTACAACGTCCACATTACTGCTGATGCTGCACCAATACACCTGTCAATCTCACGCTCCATCCTAACCTCACTCGTGAACAAGACCTCGAGATACTTGAACTCCTTCACTTGGGGCAACAACTCATCCCCAACCCGGAGGGAGCAATCCACCATTTTCTGGTAGAGAACCATGGCCTCAGACTTGGAGGTGCTGACTCTCATCCCAGCCATTTCCCACTCAGCTACAAACTGCCCCAGTGCGCGCTGGAGTTCGCATTCTGATGAAGCCAACAAAACCACATCATCTGCGAAGAGCAGAGATGCAATTCTGAGGTTCCTAAAACGGACACACTCCTCACCTTGGCTGCGCCTTGAGATCCTGTCCACGAATATCACAAACAGAATTGGAGACAAGGGACTACCTTGGTGGAGTCCGACACCCACCAAAAACATTTTTGACTGTGTGCCAAGAATGCGGACACAGCTCTCACTTTGGGTATACAAGGACCGGATGGCTTGTAGCAACTGCCCCGGTACCTCATACTCCCGCAGTGCCCCCCACAGAGTGCCCCGGGGTACACGGTCGTAAGCCTTCTGCAAGTCCACAAAACACATGTAGACTAGCTGGTCAAACTCCCATGCTCCCCTCAGCACTTCCACAAGGGTAAAGAGTTGGTCTGTTGTTCCATGGCCAGGACGGAATCCGCATTGTCCCTCCTGGATCTGAGGTTTGACAATTGGTAGGAGCCTCCTTTCGGGAACCCTAGAGTAGACTTTACCAGGAAGGCTGAGCAATGTGATGCCCCGATAATTGGAGCACACTCTCCAGTCCCCTTTTTTGAAAATGGGAACCACCACCCTAGTCTGCCACTCCACAGGTACTGTCCCCGACCTCCATGCGACACTGAAGAGGCGTGTCAACCAAGACAGCCCAACAATGTCCAGAGCCTTCAGCAGCACAGGGCAAATCTCATCCACACCCGGCGCCTTACCACTGAGGAGCTTTTTAACTACCTCAGAGACCTTTGCCAGGGATATGGGTGGGGCTTCCCGAGTCTTCAGACTCTATCTCCTCCACTGAGGACGTGTTAATCGGATTCAGGAGCTCCTCAAAGTGTTCTTTCCACCGCTCGACAACATTCCCAGTCCGGGTCAACAGTTCCCCTCCCCGGCTGAACACAGCCTGAGTCAAGCCTTGCTTCCCCTTCCTGAGTCGTCGGATGGTTTGCCAGAACTTCCTTGAGGCCAACCGAAAGTCCTCCTCCATAGCCTTGCCAAACTCCTCCCACACCCGAGTTTTTGCTTTCGCGACCGCCGAAGCAGCAGCCCTTCTGGCCTCCCGGTACCTGTCTGCTGTTTTAGGAGACCCCTGGGCCAACCAAGTCCAAAAGGCCTTCTTCTTCAGCGTGACGGTTTCCCTCACCACCGGTGTCCACCAGTGGGTTCTTGGGTTGCCACCTTGACAGGCACCGATGACCTTTTGACCACAGCTCCTGCCTGCCACATCTACAATAGAGGCTTTGAACATGGCCCACTCAGACTCCATGTCCCCAGCCTCCCTTGGGATACACGAGAACTTCTTCCGGAGGTGGGAGTTGAAGACCTCATGGACGGGGGCCTCTGCCAGACGTTCCAGTTCATCCTCACTACACAAGTTTGGGTTTGCCAGGTCTGTCCAGCAGCCTTCCCCGCCATCTGATCCAACTCACCACCAGGTGGTGATCAGTTGACAGCTCTGCTCGTCTCTTCACCCGAATGTCCAAAACATATGGCCGCAGATCTGATGATACAGCCACAAAATCTATCATCAATCTTCGGCCTAAGGTGTTCTGGTACCAAGTACACTTATGAACTACCTTATGTTTGAACATGGTGTTTGTTATTGCCAATCCATGACTCACACAGAAGTCCAATAACAAGGCACCACTCGGGTTCAGGTCAGAGAGGCTGTTCCTCCCAAAATTGCCCCTCCAGGTTTCTCCATCGTTGCCCACATGAGCGTTGAAGTCCCCCAGCAGAACTATAGAGTCCCAAGGTGAAGCCCTATCCAGAACACCACCCAGAGACTCCAAGAAGGCCGGATACTCCGAACTGCTATTCGGTGCATAAGCACACACAACAGTTCAAAAGCTAGGTTTCTGGCATTTAAATAAATGTCCTCACAAAAGCTGACATCTACCACATGATGTACCACAGCCAGCTGTCCATATTTGCTTGCCTAAACACTAAGATCAGTAATATTCAATGCATGCGTTCTTTTTGAGTGTCACAAAAAGCAATAAAACAATAAAACACTGCATGCATAAATGCAGATATAACTAATTATAGGGAATTCGTCTGACAGATCATAATCCTTGCAAACCTATGCCTATAACATGGAGTAAATGCAAATAAATATCTCATAAGCATTTGAAGAGTTACTCCATTAGAATTTACTGTTTTTAGTTTTGTTATTTAGCCAGTGTGAGCTTTACATGGTTGGCACAGTCAGATGTTGCACATAGTCCATTTCAGCTTTTCTGGTAGTAAAAATCAGAGGTATTTACACATTCGTAACAATGACCTAGAGCTTTAAAAGTGAGCAATAAACTTTGGCGAAGCAAGAAAAATAGTACTGATGATACTAATGACCGAGCTGCATCAGAGTGATTTTAAGAGTTGCTACTTGCTAATCTCTCCGGTCTAGAAGCCAGCATGTACAGTTCAACCTGCAGCACAACAGGGGAAATGTGCCTCCAGATCCGAAATAAATTAGTAATTGCATTGCTGCAACCAAACATTACTCAGTTTGCTCTGAGGTCAGGTCTCTGCTCATTCTAGCCGTGAAACATGCACACTAACATACATACCTACACACTACAAGCGTGCCCATCTACAGATGGCCGTAAAGCACATTTTCCCCTAGCACACCCTAATTACCTGAGTGGAACACAACTGTAAGTCTGACTACAGATCAGCTACATGCGAGACAGGGGGCGAGGGTGAAATGGCCTCAGTGGCCTTCGCAGCAAGAAACACTGAAGACATTCACACCCATTCTCTCGTTTTTCTCTCACGTTATTTGAAAGTGATCAAATTAAGCTCATCTTACAGACATTCAACTAACAAACTAATAGCATTACCGTTATTGTGGATCCTGCAGCAAGTAACACCAATAACTTTCTAGAAAATTACATCTAATATATGACCTCAGCTGTTAGCGCTAGCCAGAGCTAAATGGCCAAAGAAAAACATAGCACAATTATTTTTTAAATACTTACATTTCCCTTGTCTAGAGTTTTGTCATGGACAGTTGGTATTGATCTCTCATTTAGTTTTGTTGCCAGTCCTGCGTTGTCGGACACAAAGTGGTTAGCACACACGTACAGGTTTTTGCTGACTGTAGCTGGGATTTTGTCATCAAAAATAAACTTTATCCACTCAGCTCTTCTGTCCTCTGAGGCTGGGGGCTGATGTCACGATTTCTGCTGGTCTGTGCGGCCAACAAAAGAGCAGTTCCTGTGCTTAGCTCTTAGCTTCTACATAATGTTAGCAGGTCCAGCACTTGCAAGAAAAAACTGGTGCACCTTTGCAAATGTAGTTCTCAAACCATGGGTGAAGATACTCAGATGGGGGGGTAGTATAATGAGCCTGCACTTGACATAGGAAGAGGAACCAAATCCTGAATGGTTTGTTGAATCCCATGTTTTCTGATCTAGGCAGCCCACAAAAAAAAGAAAAAACTGAATGGACTCTCTTTTTTCAGTTTGTGGGTTGGTAGGCACTCCAGATACCCAAATGTATATGCACCAGCACTGAAAAAGAGAGCTTTTCATAATATGTTCCCTTTAATGCAGACAAGAAAGAGACAAAACACTCACCCTTCTCATCAGCTGGCAGGCCAATGACAGAAAAGTGTCCATGACCGAAGACAGCAGCAGCCTATGAAATGCCTCTGGATCATGTTCAGGCTCTGCCCCAACACAACAGGAACTTTAGAAACACAAAATGTATGGGTATGTCATATTTTAATGATCTTAATTACCAATTACCTCACATGTTTTGTTCCCAGATACAGTCAGATTCTTTCTTTTTTCCAGAGGGAGCTTCCTGTTTACAGTGGGCTCAAGAATCACTGGCACCCCTGACTGGCAATGCACTAAGTCAAGTCAAGTCAAATCAAGTTAATTTTATTTGAATAGCCCTATATCACAAATTACAAATTTGCCTCAAGGGGCTTTACAGCAACACAATACAACATTAAAAATGTTATAAAAAAAACAATATTAAGATAAACTCAAAATGCCAGGAAAAATAATATAGTTTATTGATGATTCGAAGAAACCAAACAAAATCCTATATTTATTTGATAAAAAATAATCCAAAATCAAGGTTTCATGGCACCCCTGGTTTAGTACTTGGTGCAACCATCTCTGGCAATGATAACACCATTGAGTCTTTTCATGTATTGTTTGACAAGGTTAAGGAGCACATTTGGAGGAATTTTGGACCATTCCTCCATGCAGATTCTTTCAAGAACCTTCTCGTTCTTTGGTCCACAGTCAGGTGAAGCAGTTAATGAAGATGGCTGCGTGAGCGAGAGGCTCTGATTAGCATCGCTGAATTGATCCTACAGCCATTGTCTACAGGAGTTATACAAACGTGTTTTGCCTTTCAAAACTCCTTCAATGACCTAGGTTGTCAAAGCAGCTTAAAAGTTCTTTTTTTCTCTCCTTTTTCTTCCCAATTGTACCTGGCCAATTATCCCACTCTTTCAAGCCATTCCGGTCACTGCTCCACCCCCTCTGCTGATGCGGGAAGGGCTGCAGACTACCACATGTCTCCTCCAATACATGTGGAGTCACCAGCTGCTTCTTTTCATCTGACAGTGAGGAGTTTCACCAGGGGGACGTAGCACATGGGAGGATCAAACCATTCCCCCCAGTTCCCCCTCCTCCCCAAACAGGCACCAAAACCGACCAGAGGAGGCGCTAGTGCGGCGACCAGGACACATACCCACATCCGGCTTCCCTCCCGCAGACACAGCCAATTGTGTCTGTAGAGACGGCTGACCAAGACAGAGATAACATGGGGATTCGAACCGAAAGCTGAAAAGTTCTTGTGGGGACATTAAGAAGCAGTTGTGGTCCATGAGCTCACATCAAGATCGTGATAGCAACAGTTCAGGAGACAAGGAGTCACCACAGGTTGCTCAGGATATTGCCAACATTTTTGCAATGCTGCAGAAAATGTCCATGTTGCGTACTATTCCCAGAGGATTGGGGAATAGTTGCAGTCACAGCATTGTAAGATGGTGACAGATCAGGGATGGTCGTTCCCTCTTCACATAGATGGCTTCTTTGACTCCTCATTCAAACCAACATGCCTCCCTATCAAGGATGTGCACATCCTCATCCTTGATAGAGTGGTCACTGGCCTGTAGATGGTGTAGACTGTGGAGTCCTGGTCTGATGTGTTAGCACTCCTGCATTGTGCCATTCTTTTGGCCAGCGTCTGTTTAGTTTCCCTGATGTACAAGTCAGCAGCAATCCTCCTGGTACTTAACAGTGTACACTATATTGCTCTGTTTGTGCCGGGGGACCTGATCCTTGCGGTGGACCAACTTCTGGCGCAGCGTGTTTTGGGGTTTGAAAGCAACTGAGATGTGGTGTTTGAAAAATACGCAGCTCAGCTTTTCCGGCACTCCCACCACATACAGAATCACCACTGGTTTATACTTAGGCAGCTGTTGTCCTTCTCTCTTCAATTGGCTGGTGCACTTTTTGGGCATCTTCCTGGCTTTGACAAATGCCCAGTTAGGATAACCACACAACCAGGGCCTTTTTAATGTGGGTTTTCTCTCCTTCCCCGGCTGCTGTGTCGGTGGGGGCATTGTCAGCTCAGTAGTCCAGCATCCCGATGACTCCTAGTTTGTGCTCTAGTGGATGATGAGAGTCAAACCTTAAGTACTAATCAGTATGTGTTGGTTTGCAGTTGATTTGCATTAAACAGGCCCTGGTTAAGTATTAATGGGCACACCCATATTTGCACACGAAACAGGTCATTGGTTTTGGTCATTATACATCTGTCGCCATCTTACAATGCTGTGATTGCAACATTCCCTAGTCCTCTGTGAATAGTATACATGACCATTGAAATGCTAGTTAATGATGACACCTATATTTGCATATGAAACTGGTCGTTGGTTTCGGTTGTTATGCAACTGTATTGTACTGTATTGTTTATAACGGTGGGGATACCTGCAGTCCGTTTAGACTGAAGAGGTCACTTAGTTGAGTGATGAAATGTATCTGTCAAAACATTGTGTCCAGGTGAACTGATTCAACCTTCTTTGATTTTCTTACCTGGATTATTGAGCATGCATCAAGACACTCAACTCTTGATCATAGTAGTAAATCCCAATTAGAATGCCCAAGGCTTTATTGTCAGTTAGGCGTATGTCTAAATCCTTACGTTATAATAATAATAATAATAATAAGATATACAATAGTCTAAGAAATGCTATTAATAATAATGATAATAATAATAATAAGATATGCCAATAGTTAAAGAGATGCTGAAACAACAGATTCCAGCAAAGGCACAGAGACTCAGGAGATTCGACAAGAGGAGCAAGTTCTTTGGGCAAAACAATATCTTCAAAGAAGATGCCATAAAATTCTATCGTGAGCTGGGCAAGAAGAAGATAGACGTCAACAAACCACCTACAATCGATGAAGTTGAGGAGTTTTGGAGTAAGATCTGGGAGAACAACAGAAGACATAATGAGGGCGCTACATGGATCCAGCAACAACAGAATCAATACAAACACATACAGAACCAAGAATGGTCAGACATCAACACCACTGAGACCACTAATGCCATCAACAAGGCCAACAACTGAAAGGCACCAGGAATAGACAGAATTGCCAACTTCTGGATCAAGAACCTGCCCAGCATCCACGAAGACCTCGCATGGGCCTACAATGGTATCATCAAGAATCCAAAGAAATGTCCCAAATGGGTCACATGGGGAACCATGTACCTGCTGTCGAAGACAGAGGAGACACAGAACCCAAAGAATTACAGACCCATCACCTGCCTACCAACAATGTACAAGATCATCACCTTCATCATCACAGAGAGGACCTATACCTTCCTCGACAAAAACAACTTGTTACCATCAGAACAGAAGGGATGTAAGAAAGGTAGCTATGGATGCAAGGACCAGCTTCTCATCAATAAATCCATATTGCAAGAGGTCAAATAAAAAATAAAAAAAATAACTTGTCAACAGCATGGATTGACTACAGGAAGGCATTTGACAGCATGCCACACTCCTGGATAGAGAAGAGCCTCAAGATCTACAGAGTCTGCCCAACAACTGTCAAATTCATCACGGAGAGCACAAAGACCTGGAAGACCACCCTGAATCTCCACCATGCAGAGGGCTCATTAACATCGAGGCCAATCAACATCAGAAGCGGAATCTTCCAAGGGGACTCACTATCACCACTGCTCTTTTACCTTTTGCTAGCGCCACTCAGCAATCTACTGAACAACAGCAGCTATGGGTACAAATCGCAGAATGGCAACTGACCCACCTGTTCTACATTGACAACCTCAAGACGTTTACCAAGCACGGCAGTCAGCAGAAGGGTCTACTCACCATCGTCAAGACCTTCAGCGACAACATCAAGATGGAATTCGGAATTGACAAGTGTGCCAAAGCCACATTCATGAAAGGAAGACTTACCAAGACTGCAGACTTAGACCTTGACACTGACACCGTAATCAAAGAGCTAGACCAAGATAGCACATACAAGTACCTAGGAGTGAACGAAAGAGACAGCATACAACACTCAACCATGAAGGAGAAGATCCGGAAAGAGTACCACAGGAGAGCGTGTATGGTACTGAAGAGTGAGCTCAATGTGGCTAACAGAATTGAAGCTATCAACACCCTAGCAACACCTGTAGTGACATACAGCTTTAACATCATCAATTGGAAACTGAACAACATCAAGAGACTAGACACCAAGACAAGAAAGATACTGACCATGGAGAAGATGCACCACCCGAAAGCAGACGTCGACAGGCTGAACCTACCAAGAGTTTCAGGAGGACAAGGCCTACTCAAACTGACCTTCAAGACTTCCACTATCGGGCTGGATGCATACCTGACAAAAACAGATGACCCACTCCTCCGAATAGTAAAACATCAGATCTACTCCATCAGTAAAGAAGCTGCACAATTCAAGAAAGAGCTTGATGTCTCAGAAACCCCACCAACAGAAAATGAGGCAACTACCATCTACGCCAAACGACTGAAGCAGAAGGCAAAACACCATGGCCAGCGGCAACTGCAAAAAAAACTGGGAGGACAAAGCAATGCATGGGAAGTACCCAAAAAGAATGAAAGACGCAGACATGGACCAACAAAAAACACACCAGTGGCTGAGAAGCACTGGACTGAAAGCAGAGATGGAGGGCCTGATAATTGCTGCACAAGACCAGAGCCTGGTAACCAGATCCTATCACCATCGCATCATCAAAGATGGAACAGACCCAAAATGCAGAACCTGTGGAATGTACGAAGAAACCATCGACCTTGTCTCAGGCTGCCCAGAACTGGCAAAGACAGAGTACATGTACAGGCACAACAAGGCAGCAGCATACCTGCACTGGAAGATCTGCAGGAGTTACAAGATCAAGACGACTGAGAAGTGGTACGAACATCAGCCAAAAAACGGTCACTGAAAACAATGATGTCACCATTCTCTGGGACAGGCCCATCCACACTGACAGAGAGATAAAAGCCAACAAGCCCAACATCGTTATCAGGGACAGGAAGCGAAAGAGGGGCATGCTCATCAACATGGCAACACCTAACAAAAAAAACACCTCAGTGAAAGTCACAGAGAAGCTGACCAAGTACAAAGACCTGGAGATTGAAATCAACAGAATGTGGGGAATGAAGACCGAAACAACACCAGTGGTCATCGGAGCTCTAGGACTCATGAAGAAGGGAATGGAAAAGTTCACCAACCGTATCCCAGGCAGCATCAACATCTGTGCAGTCCAGAAGATTGCTCTACTCGTAACAGCCCACATATTACGACAAGTACTGTTAATCAAGTGACATCTGCCCTATAGTGCCTCATGTCCATAGTTTGGACCCGGGTCTACAGGATGTAAAACAGGAAATGTGAAAGAAATAATAATAATAATAATAATAATACATTTTATTTGTGGGCACCTTTCAGAGCACTCAAGGATACCTTACAGAACACAGATAAAAAAAAAACCAGCAGTACTGTATCAGACAGCATAAAATCAAAACAAAACAGGGTAGACAATAAAAAGTTAATACAACAGATAAGTTTAAAATCATCATCCATCCATCCATTATCCAAACCGCTCATCCTGCTCTCAGGGTCATAGGGATGCTGGAGCCTATCCCAGCAGTCATTGGACGGCAGGCGGGGGGACACCTGCACAAAACTCAATGAAGAATATATCAGACTGAATATGCCAGTTTGAAAAGGTACGTTTTGAGATGGAATTTGAAGGTTGAAAGAGAGTCAATGTTGTGAATGTCTTGTGGGAGAGAATTCCATAGGCGGGGGGCAGAATGACTGAAGGCTCCTAGACCCCATGGTAGTCAAGCGGGCTGATGGTGTAATGAGTTGGAGAGCAGAAGAGGATCTGAGAGTGCGGGAAGGCATGTGGATATGAAGGAATTAAGAAAGATATGAAGGAGCTCAGTTATTAAAGGCCTTAAAGGTGAGGAGCAGGATCTTGAAGTCAATACAGTATTTAAAAGGGAGCCAATGGAGTTGTTGAAGAACAGGAGTGATATGATCTATGGAAGGAGTTCTGGTAATGATACGGGCAGCTGAATTCTGGACCAATTGAAGTTTATGAAGACACTTGAGGGGAAGACCAAAGAGGATAGAATTACAGTAGTCAATACGGGATGTAACCAGGGTGTGAGTGAGTATGGCGGTGCTGTTAGGTGTAAGTGACAGGCGAAGACAATCAATATTGCGTAGGTGGAAGTATGCAGACCGAGTAACATTGTTGATGTGAGCTTCAAAAGATAATGTGCTGTCCAGGATGACACCCAGACTCTTAACCTGAGGCGATGGGGGGAACTATGTTATGTGGACATTATGTGGACGTGTGAAGGATGTTAGATCCAAAAGGAAGATATACTTTTTTCCCCACCCCACATACATTTACTCAAATAGACTTTTAATTTCCAAAAGCCTTTTAAAGTCAGTGGTTACTTGTTCAATCGGGAGCATTTTAGTCTCAGATCATGCTTTAGTAGACCTGTAGGTCCTCCCTTTCAGTGATAGAACACGAATGTTTAGATGGAGATTTAACTCATCTCTTTTACAAGAGTAAATTTAAGGAGACCCCAAGAAGTCGTATGAACCTGTATATAGAATAAAGTGAACCCACAGCACCCTCTGCAGGGATTGCCTGGGAAGCTCTCAAAGCAATACTGAGAGGCTTTGTCATTCAGTATGCTTCTCATGAGAAAAAAAAGCATTGTAAAGCAGGCAGAAATTGAAGATGAAATTAAGATGGTTGAGGCAGACTTGAAAAGTAACTTCAATATCAAGGATCTTGGGGTTCTAACACAACTTAAGTATGACTATAATTGTATTCTATCACAGAAAGTAGGCAGCAGCAGTTTGTGTTGTTGGTGTTCTTTGTCGTTTACACGTTGCACATTTAATATTACACATGTGGCACAGAGCTGGTGGAAGTGCTACCGGATACCTGAGGACTTCAGCCAAACGGGTGGCGGCGGTCCATTCTCCATGCACCCCGCCGGACAGCCTCAGGGCTCGGACACAGAAGTCCAGGATGCCGGCCCGGTACAGCTCCCTCTTCAGCTCAGTCACATCCGCCTCGTCCATCTGGACGGAAGCCGTGGTCAGAACATCTGCGGTCCAGAGCAGAAAGCAGGCAGACGATTCCCTTCATGTTTAGATTACGTTAAGGACATAAGACACAGAGACAGACTTGTGAGTTTGACCGGGCCGCACCTTTTAGCTTGGATAGGACCCAGCGGTTCTTCTCCTGCCGGCTAATCTCGGTGTTTTCCACCACTCTCCTCAGATCCGCTACAACGGTACAAATCATTTGATGCTCTTCCCAGGCACGAATATTGAATAAGAAAGCAAATAACAATAAAGTAGTAATAAGAATAAAATAACGTTGTAATAACGACACAAGCGAGGGCGTATTTTTAACTAAAAAACCGGTGTACAGCAACAAGATGGACGCTCACGGTTGCGTGCCATTTCGTTGCCATGGTAACAAACGTCATCAGACTGCGACAGAGACATGGAAGTCTCCTCCCCATTCCTTTCTATTGTCCGTTGATTGGGACTCGGTCGCGGTGCCATCGTTAAATCGGGATATATTTCAATTCTTTTCCGTTTGAGAGACAGTAATGCCTTTTAATCTACAGAGTTGCTTTCTTCGAACATGACGCCGTTTTTTAAACAAAGGAGGCGGCGAGTCTATAAAGCTCATTTTTTTCTGCTGCATTCTTGTGGTCAAACATGAGAACTGCAGCTCCAGGACACACCGTCCCACCGCCTGGTTTACAAAAGAAATGCTTTATTTCTCAATATAATTTTCTTTCCTCGGAGAGCCATCAAGACCCCCAGTTAAGGATATTGGAGTTATTATCATCGCCTATATAAATTATTACCATTTTTTGAATTGGGCCAGTTCCTTGTTTCAGAACCAGAATCAGAATCAGAGTCCTGAGGGGAAATTGGGTACTATTACAGACACGCGCTCTAGTAAAGAAAAACTAAAAACTTACAAGATAACAAAAAAATAGACACAAATAGAAATCAAAGATAAAATAAGAAACAAAAATAAGAACAAAACATATAAACACATAACACCCTATCTATACTGCGCTACCGCAGCACAAAACAAACAGCACAAACAAAACCTGACAGGGTAAAACAAGTGCAAGGGCCAGTCCAATGACCATTAACTCAGAGTGTGTGACCCTCTGAGGGAGGAGTTGTACAGTCTGATGGCCACAGGCAGGACTGACCTCCGGTGGCGCTCTGTTGTGCATTTCGGCAGAATGAGTCTATCACCAAACATACTCCTGTGCCCAACCAGCACGTCAATGGAGTGGGTGGGAGACATTGTCCATGTTGGCACGTAACTTTAACAGCGCCCTCCTCTCAAAACCTGCCGCCATAGAGTCCAGTTCCACCCCCACAACGTCGCTGGCCTTGTGGATCAGTTTATTGAGCCTGTTTGCATCCGCTACCCTCAACCGGCTGCCCCAACACACAACAGCAAACAGGAGAGCACTGGCCACCACAGACTCAGACCACATCCTGTGCATTGTCTGGCAGATGTTGAAGGAGCTCAGCCTCCTCAAACAGTAGAGACGGCACTGTCCCTTCTTGTAGAGGACATCAGTGTTCTCAGCCCAGTCCAGTTTCAGGAGCTTGTCCCAACATTCTGTCAGAAGCTCAGTTGACTTTCCACATTTGGTGGAATTAAAGAACATTTTGTTTAGGCGTGAACCCTCCATGTGGACTCCAAACTGGTTCAAAAAGTTAATCAAATAATCAGAGGACTTGGTCTGCTTCCAGATGTGAATTAAATGAGCAAAGTGATACGACGTTCAGCTCAAGTTGTTTTATTTGTCAAACACAACAATACAGCGTGGCAGGCAATGAAATGCTTAGGCACCAGTTCAACCTCAAAAAAGCCAAAGAATATGACATATCAGATTAAGCTAAAACTGAAAAAAAATTGAAAATTAAATATAAAACTATAAAATTACAGTATTTACAGTCCAGCATGAGCAATAAAAAAGTTTTAAAAAAGTAAACTAAAAATTCACTGTGTTGACAGGCTGGAGAAAAATAAACTTAAATTCAAACTAAAGTCACACATTAGATCTAGAATTAACAGCTGACATGGAATCAGGAAGGTGAACCAGGTCATTATCTGGACACGTTTGTTGACAGATACATTTCATCCTCATCTAAGTGACCTCTTCAGTCTCACCTGACTGCAGGTGTCCCCACCCTTATAAACATTACAGTGACTGCAGGTGTCCCCACCCTTATAAACAATACAGTGACTGCAGGTGTCCCCACCCTTATAAACAATACAGTGACTGCAGGTGTCCCCACCCTTATAAACAATACAGTGACTGCAGGTGTCCCCACCCTTATAAACAATACAGTGACTGCAGGTGTCCCCACCCTTATAAACAATACAGTGGCATAACGACCCAAACCAACGACCAGCTTCATATGCAAATATGGGTGTGACCATTAAGTGGAGTTACAGTGGTCATGTGGACTATTCTCAGAGGACCGGGGAATAGTTGCAACCACAGCACGGTAAGATGGTGACAGATGTACTCTTAGTCCGCCGCCGCCCCGGTTCAGGGATGGTGGTTCCCTCTTCACATAGATCAGGGGTCCCCAACCACCAGGCCGCAAAGCATTTTCTACCGGGTCGCAAGGAAACAATATAATATACAATATTCAAATAAATGCCGAGTCCAGCCATATATGGCTCGACCGTGTAACGCTAGAGGGCTTTTAATTTGAAACGGATACTTGAAGCGTGTACAATGATGTAATTGTATCACTCATTCACGTGGCATTCGGCAGACCAAATAACTAATCACTCAAGAGACGCACGCACGCAGTCAGCGCGCGCGCTACTAGCAGCTAACTAGTTAGCTAGCTAGCTAGCATGAGTACGGGTAGAAACAAACGTGGCTTGAGCGTTTCTTCGGGAGAGGTCGGGGAGAGAAGCGGGACGACCGACGGTAACGCAGAGACGGCAAAAAAACCAAAACGTCCTCCAACAGAAAGTAGGACGAGTCGGAGCTAAAATACGGCGGCTCGCATGCTCCGAGCCCCCCGTGTGTGAGATGTGGAGACAAGCTGTCGAAGGAGGCGATGAAGCCTCAAACTGCTTCGGCACCTTGAGTCCAAGCACCCTGCAATCAAGCCCAAACCGTGGAGTCTCTGAGCGGAACGACGCGAGCAAGCGGGACAGAGGTGTTAAAGTGTGTTGTTTCCTTCTACTAATGAGACGTTACAACTCGTTTCAACCCCACGGGGCTATAAACTTTAATAATAACGTCGGCACGTAAGGTTATGCATCATGCTCGGTCCGTTATTCCAGGTGCAACAACCCAAACGACCCCTGTGTAAACAAGGAACCAAACAATGGTTCCCAACAACAGCCCCTATTGTTACATCCCTTCTCCTTTCAGTTTCCTCTTTTTTTTAGAACCTTTAATACATTTGCACAACATTTGTGATTCACTTTTTTTTCTTTTCTTTTTTTTCATTCATGCCCCCCCAAAGTCCATTAGTGCTGCAGATCCATTCATCTGTGTGAGGTCACAAAGTCTTTGTATCGCTGCGGCTGCACCACAGAGCGGCCTGATCTGGTGGTAACAGGGTTGGCCCTGTCACCAGTGTCCTTGGTTTTGTGTTCTGCTAAGACACCGCAAGAAGGAACACTCTGAATGTCCGGGTTCAACACTCTCTGGCTGACTGGGGCTGCTGATCTCCATGTCCATAGTGTCAGTGAAGATTGCTCCTGGTGCATGCCTGAGGTGTCTGCGATTACTCCTGATGACACCACCCGTGTGCAGCTGGACCTCATAGGATCTCCTATCGACCGGCCTCAGCACCTTGCCCACTCTCCAGCCAGTGTGGGGTGCGAGAGGCTGAACTCTCACACATTCACCTGGGGCAAGCGTGTCCAAGTCTTTAGCCGACCTGTCGTAGTATGCCCTCTGCCATTGTTGGTTATTTTGTAAATCCTGTTTCACCTGCACAACTTTCGGCTGTAACAGGCTTGCCTTGGTTGGCAGTAGTGTTTTGGTACGGCGACTGAGCAGCCGCTGTGCTGGTGTGGTATCAGTACCCTGTGATGGTGTGTTGCGGTGGTCCAGAAGGGCGAGATAAAGATCCCGTCCAGCAGCCTTGGCTTTGAGCGAGAGTCTTTTTGCTGTCTTAACAGCTGACTCAGCTTTGCCGTTGCTTTGCGGGTAACCTGGTGATGAGGTTTTATGTTGAAATCCCCACAGTCGACTGAACTTCTGGAATTCTTGTGACGAATACTGTGGGCCATTATCCGAGATTACAATATCTGGGATACCTTGGCGGGCAAAATGAGCTTTCAGCTTCTGTATCACTGTGGTTGACTTGGTATCTGCCAGGTAATCTATTTCCCAAAAATTTGAGAAAAAATCAACAATTATGAGGTAGTCTTTGTTTTCAAACATGAACAGATCCGTGCCCACCTTTGCCCACGGCCTGCTTGGCACATCATGTGACATTAGTGTTTCTTTTTGTTGCTTAATGTCCATGGATCTGCAGATGTCACACTTTGCTATATATGATTTTATTTGGTCGTTCATGCCCTGCCAATAGACACACTCCCTAGCCCTCCGTAGGCATCCTTCCACACCCAGATGTGATGCGTGTAGGCGGCAAGTGATGTCTTTCCTCAATGCATCAGGGATGACAGCGCGCTCACTCCTGAACACTATTCCATCTTGGTGGCTTAACTCCTCTTGGAATGAGAAGTAGGGCTTGATTTCCCTCGGTGTTTTTGACTTATCGTCAGGCCATCCTTGCTGCATCATTTTGATGAGAAGCTGCAGTGTTTCATCCTCTTTTGTGGCAGATCGTATATCATGTAGCCTGTCTGCTGCGATAGGTAAGTGTTGTGCCATGTTGACGGTCTCTAGTTCTGCATCCGGTGCACTCTCAGGAAGATAAGCTCTGCTCAGAGTGTCTGCTAGCAGCATGTCTCTACCTGGCACATATACTACATCTAGATCATACTTTTGTATGCGCAGCATCATTCCCTGCAGCCTTTTGGGTGCACTTAGTAGAGGTTTTCTCACTATTGTTTCCAACGGCTTGTGATCACTTTGCACCGTCACTTTTCGGCCGTATGTGTACTGGTGAAATCTTTCCATGCCAAAAACCATTGCTAAGAACTCCTTTTCTATTTGTGCATATCCACGCTCTGTTTGAGTGAGTGCTCTGCTTGCAAATGCTATTGGCTTACCCATCTGCATGAGCGCTGCGCCTAAGCCTGTGTCTGAAGCGTCACACCGCACTGTGAGTTCCTCATCTGGGTTGTAATATTTCAGTACTGGGACCTTTGCTATAGTCTCTTTCAATTTGAGGAAAGCCTCTCGTGCTGTGCTGTCCAGTTCCACTCCCTGTTTTTGTGTGTCAAATCTCTCAACACTACGCACTGGTCTGAGAGGTGGGGACAAAACTTGGCTAGATAATTTACCATACCTAGCAGCCTTTGCACTCCTTTCACATCAGTCGGTGCCGGCATCTTCTCAACGGCAAGCACTTTCTCTGGATCCGCCCTGAGTCCATCAGCCGTCAGGCGGTGTCCAATGTATGTGGTCTCCTTTTGTCTCAGCTTGAATTTGTCTTTGTTCAGCTTGATGTTCTTTTGTCTGCATCTTTCAAGAAACAGTCTCAGTTTTCCATCATGGTCACGCTCAGCTTCCTCCTGTGTTTCCCCTTGGCCTGTGATCAGCACATCTTCAGCTATAATGTACAAGCCCGGTACACCGTCCAGCGCTTGTGTGAGCTTTCTCTGAAAGATTTCCAGGGCCGGACTTATCCCCATTGGCATCCTCAGCCACCTGTAACGTCCGAATGGAGTGGCAAATGTTGTTAAATAGCTGGACTCCTCCTCCAGCTGCACATGCCAGAATCCACTCTTGACATCACACACTGTGAACACTTTTGCTTTTGACAAGTCCGGTAAAATGTCCTCAATGGTTGGCAGTGGGAAGTGACTGCGCTTTAGAGCTTTGTTCAAAGGCTTGAGATCGATACACACTCTTGGTTTCCCACTTGGTTTCTGTACCACCACCATTGCACTGATCCAATCTGTACTGCATTCCACAGGTGTTAGGATCTCTCTTTGCTGTAGGTCCTGTAGCTCGTCCTTCAGTGGTTTCATCATGGCGACTGGGACCCGCCTCTTTGGCAGCTGTACTGGTTTCACTGTGCTGTCCACCTCTATTTTGTATTTTCCCTCGAGGCAGCCATTGCCAGTGAACACATCAGCATACTCATCTTTAATTTGTCCCATTATCCACTGTCCTGTTGTTGTTTCTGTTGTGACAATACTGTCTATTGTCATGATGTTTTCATATTGCACTTTTATCAATTTCATGGCCTCACTGGCTCTCCTACCCAGCAGAGGCACTGTACCAGCTGCATTCACCACCTGGAACTCTAAGCGATATAGCTTGTTGTTTCTCGGGTTTCTTATTTTCACTTTACATTTTTCCAGTGGTTTTAATTTGGTTTTATTATACATTACTAGTACACTCTTCGTGTGTTCTAATTTGGCATCTGAATTCAGCAGGTTAATTGGGATGATATTGCAACTGGCACCACAGTCTATTTGGAATTTGATCATGTCCTTGCCTAGAAGCATGCCAGCATAGAGAAGCTGAGTTTTCTTCATTTTCTCAGTTTCTTTTACACAGGTGATAATATCTTCATATTCATCACTCTCAGATTCAGTTGTTATTTTACTCACATATTTCTTTTTCCTTAGTTCCGGTTTTACTCTGCATTTTGCTGCAAAGTGGTTCTCTCTTCCACACTTTGTGCGCTTCTTCCCAAACGCTGGGCACTTTTGTTTACTTTTCTCATGCGTTTTTCCACAATATCTGCACTCCACAGTGTTGCTCGTCTGTTTCCGATACTGTGCTCCTTGCACTGCATGTCCCTCTTCCACCATCGATCCCGAGATGGTTTTCACATTGTCCTTTGAGAGCTCAGCGGCTCTGCACAGCTGCAAACATGTGTCCAGTGTCAAGTGTTTCTCTCGGAGCAGTCTTTCTCTTACGATTGTGTTGTTACCTCCACACACAATCCGATCCCGAATGAGCGAGTCTCTCACTGTCCCAAAGTTGCATGTTTTGCCAACACTCTCAGTTCCATGACATAACGGTCTATATTTTCACTGGTGCCCTGGTTTCTTGTAAAAAAACGATAACGTTCCACAGTCTCATTAACGCTGGGGTCGCAGTGATCATCAAACTTCTTGATAACGTCATCTAACCTCCATACATCCTTCGGTGTGTCGCCCAGTAACGTGTCCATAAGTTCCCTGCCGCTCTCCCCGACAAGATAGCTGAACAGTTTCACCCTCTGTTTGTCATCGGCGTCAGCCATGGCTAAATCCACATACAGAGCAAACTCGTCCCTCCAGGCCTTCCATGTCCTCGAAAGGTTGCTTGAGTCCAGACATAACGTTTGCGGTGGTTTAAGCCCATCCATGTCACACGGCAGTCTCACGCTAGCAGCTAATGCTAACATATACTGAACGTTGCTTAGCAACACTAACCGCTCTCCCGCTCCTAGAAACTTTTCCGCACCAAACTTCAAACCGAGTCGTCCGCCGCTGCCACCATATTAAAGTGTGTTTTTTCCTTCTACTAATGAGACGTTACAACTCGTTTCAACCCCACGGGGCTATAAACTTTAATAATAACTTCGGCACGTAAGGTTATACATCATGCTCGGTCCGTTATTCCAGGTGCAACAACCCAAACGACCCCTGTGTAAACAAGGAACTAAACAATGGTTCCCAACAACAGCCCCTATTGTTACAAGAGGCGCTGCTGAGAGCCCCCACCTCTACACATGCTGCTGCTCTGACAGCGTCGTGCTTACTGACTAGTCCTGCTTCTACGGCTACTTGGTGGCTAGTCCTGCTGCTACGGCTACTTGGTGGCTAGTCCTGCTGCTACGGCTACTTGGTGGCTAGTCCTGTCGCTACGGCTACTTGGTGGCTAGTCCTGCTTCGACGGCTACTTGGTGGCTAGTCCTGTCGCTACGGCTACTTGGTGGCTAGTCCTGCTTCGACGGCTACTTGGTGGCTAGTCCTGCTGCTACGGCTACTTGGTGGCTAGTCCTGCTACTACGGCTACTTGGTGGCTAGTCCTGTCGCTACGGCTACTTGGTGGCTAGTCCTGCTGCTACGGCTACTTGGTGGCTAGTCCTGCTGCTACGGCTACTTGGTGGCTAGTCCTGCTGCTACGGCTACTTGGTGGCTAGTCCTGTCGCTACGGCTACTTGGTGGCTAGTCCTGCTTCGACGGCTACTTGGTGGCTAGTCCTGCTGCTACGGCTACTTGGTGGCTAGTCCTGCTTCTACGGCTACTTGGTGGCTAGTCCTGTCGCTACGGCTACTTGGTGGCTAGTCCTGTTGCTAGAGCCCCCACCTCTACACATGCTGCTGCTCTGACAGCGTCGTGCTTACTGGCTAGTCCTGCTGCTACGGCTACTTGGTGGCTAGTCCTGTTGCTACGGCTACTTGGTGGCTAGTCCTGTTGCTACGGCTACTTGGTGGCTAGTCCTGTTGCTAGAGCCCCCACCTCTACACATGCTGCTGCTCTGAGAGCGTCATGCTTACTGGCTAGTCCTGTTGCTACGGCTACTTGGTGGCTAGTCCTGTTGCTAAGGCTACTTGGTGGCTAGTCCTGTTGCTACGGCTACTTGGTGGCTAGTCCTGTTGCTAAGGCTACTTAGTGGCTAGTCGTGTTGCTAAGGCTGAGAAGCCTTTTACTATCGGCGAAGAATTGATTCTGCCTGCTGTCAAGCACATGTGCCGTGAAGTGTTGGGGGAAGCTGCAGCTGACAAGGTGGCAAAGGTTCCTCCCTTCAGCCACCAGAGTTCCAAGGAGAATGGATGATGAAATAGCGGAGGACATAGAAGCACAGCCGTTGGAGCGGCTTAATGAGTCACTGTGGTATGTTATCCAGGTCGATGAGTCTACCGATGTCAACAACAAGGCAATGCTGCTGGTTTACGTGCGTATCTATTGTAGCGAATTCGGCGGGCAGTCCGGGAACCACCGCAGCCGGGACGCGAACCCGTGTCTCCCACTCCGCAAACGACAACGTTAACCAGTCGACTAAAGGGTCCGACCCGTTAGTCAAGGACCAACGTGTCTACTTATCCATGCACGTTACAATATATATATATATATACCCCCCCTTTTTTTCTCCGACTTGTACTTGGCCAACCCGAGCCGTCCCGGTCTCTGTTCCACTCCCTCTGCCGATCCGGGGAGGGCTGCAGACCACCACATGCCTCCTCCGATACATGTGGAGTCACCAGCCGCTTCTTTTCACCTGACAGTGAGGAGTTTCACCAGGGGGACGTAGCGCGTGGGAGGATCACGCTATTCCCCCCAGTTCCCCCTCCCCCCCGAACAGGCGCCCCGACCGACCAGAGGAGGCGCTAGTACAGCGACCAGGAGTCCAGGACACATACCCACATCCGGTGTGGGTTCCATTTCTGCTCGGGTACAATATCGACTCGGGGTCCTTCGACTACATATGACATCACTGATTATGTTGCCAGCTAGCTTTATAGTTATTTAGCTGTGTGTTTTTTACAATCCACGTTGACATAGAGTTGGTTAGTAAAGGTGCGAGCTGCGTCTAAGGAGCGAGGCCGTAGGTCCGGAACGAGCGAACGCGCGCGAGGGCCGAAGGCCCGATCCGGGTCTAACGTCAATCTACTGTTTCCCGCTGTTCCCAAACTGAACTAGCCCCTACCCAATCATAATGCGTGAAGTAGTGATGTCATCAGTAGTCGCAGGACCCCGAGAACATCCGGTAGGGCGGTAGATCAAGTACCGACACCGGCTTCCCACCCGCAGACACGGCCAATTGTGTCTGTAGGGACGCCCGACCAAGCCGGAGGTAACACGGATTCGGACCGGCGATCCCCGTGTTGGTAGGCAACGGAATAGACCGCTACGCCACCCGGACGCGCGATATATATTTCAAAACGATGTGCACGAGGATATGTTGTGTGCTCTGCCACTGCCAACTAACACAACTGGGGCAGAACTGTTCAAGTCTTGGGATGAGTACAAGTCAGGCGAACTGGACTGGTCCACGCCCTGTGCTGGAATATGCACAGATGGGGCCGCAGCTATGACCGGACGGCTGTCCCCAGGTCAGACAGGTCGCTCCTGAATGCCAGGCTACACACCGTGTGGTACACAGACAAATGCTGGCGAGCCGGGAAATGTCCCCTGATCTGAGCAGCGTGTTGAGTGACGTTGCTAGACTGACCAGTCACATCAAGGCGCGCGCCCTTCACAACTCACGTCTGTCTGAGCAGCTTTGCGAGGAAACGGACGCAGAGCACAAGCGCCTCCTCTCCCCCCCCCCCGAAAGCCCGGCGGTTATGGAGGGGGACCTCCTCTTCCACCCCCTGAAGCCCGGCGGTTATGGAGGGGGACCTCCTCTTCCACCCTGAAGCCCGGCGGTTATGGAGGGGGACCTCCTCTTCCACCCTGAAGCCCGGCGGTTATCGAGGAGGACCTCCTCTTCCACCCTGAAGCCCGGCGGTTATGAAGGGGGACCTCCTCTTCCACCCTGAAGCCCGGCGGTTATGGAGGGGGACCTCCTCTTCCCCCCCGAAAGCCCGGCGGTTATGGAGGGGGACCTCCTCTTCCCCCTGAAGCCCGGCGGTTATGGAGGGGGACCTCCTCTTCCCCCTGAAGCCCGGCGGTTATGGAGGGGGACCTCCTCTTCCCCCTGAAGCCCGGCGGTTATCGAGGGGGACCTCCTCTTCCCCCCTGAAGCCCGGCGGTTATCGAGGGGGACCTCCTCTTCCCCCTGAAGCCCGGCGGTTATGGAGGGGGACGTCCCTGGCCCGGGTCTCTGAGTTCAGAGAGCCACCCGCTACAGAGATGTCTTCCTGGAAAGGTCACCACTGGCGGCGCACTTCAGTGACGAGGAGTGGGCAGCAAAACTCGCTTGTCTGTGTGACGTCTTCACCCTCCTCAGTGACCTCAACGTGGCGCTTCAGGGAGAATGACTACTGTCTCCAAGTTGGCACATCAAGTGTCTCACCGCACTCCAAGCCAGACTGGACTTGTGGGACGGCGAGTGGACAGGGCCATATTCGACATGTCCCAAACACTAGTGTAGCCGCTTATTTTCTTGCCCGGTGCGGGATTCGATACGGAGTGTACTGCACCACAAGGCGACATCACTAACCGCTCGGCTGAAGGGTCCGACCCGTTAGCCAGGGGCTAAAGGCTCGGACCCGTTAGCCAGGGGCTAACGTGCCTTATTAGTAGTTTACACTAGCTGGCATTTTGGGAGGGACCGAGGCTGCGCCGTCCTTCTCCCGGCTGGTGTGCGACCCCCTGGCGTTCCCTCCCAAGAGCGGTAAGGGAATGGGTCCGCAGCCCGTCTGTGACCGTCCCCGGCGACCCGCCCATGTCAGCGCGGGAAGAAGATCAACTCCTCGAGCCTGAAATGACGGTGGGCTGAGAAGTGTGTGACGTCACATCTCTTCCGACATTCTGGCTCCAGTCGAGGCGGAGCGTCCTGAGATGGCCACCAAAGCCCCGACAACCGCTTCCATTTCCAACGTCATTTCTCTGTGACGCGGCGCTCCTGCCGGGAATGCAACCAAAACCACACCGCGGAACACACGGGACATCAGAAACACCCGTCGGGTGTCGCTGTCTCCCATCAGCCCTCGACTGGACCGTCTTGCTGCAGGGGACCAGCCCAGGGCTCCACTGATTCAGGGATACCGGTGAGTTGCAGTGTTGTTGTATGTGTGTGTGTTGTGTTGATGCGAGCAAAATGTGCGCTGTGTGTTTAAAGTCCAAACCGTCCTTTAGATGTTATGATACTACTGACTTACAAGTCTACCCGACCTTCCGGTCGTTATTAACCCACCTCGCCCCGCCCCCGGTCCGCCAGACTATTGTCAA
>NC_079231.1:992500-1035000 GCF_029633865.1 Lampris incognitus | reverse complement strand
CTGATGTTACTTACTCTAATGATGGTTTCACTAACCTGGTGTTACTTGATGTGATGATGGTTTCTTTAACATGCTGTTACTTACTGTGATGATGGTTTCACTAACCCTGGTATTACTTACTGTGATGATGGTTTCACTAACCTGCTGTTACCTACTCTGATGATGGTTTCACTAACCTGGTATTACTTACTGTGATGATGGTTTCACAAACCTGGTGTTACTTACTCTGATGATGGTTTCACTAACCTGATGTTAATTACTCTGATGATGGTTTCACTAACCTGGTGTTACTTACTCTGATGATGGTTTCACTAACCTGGTGTTACCTACTCTGATGATGCTTTCACTAACCTGATGTTAATTACTCTGATGATGGTTTCACTAACCTGGTGTTACTTACTGTGATGATAGTTTCACTAACCCTGGTATTACTTACTGTGATGATGGTTTCACTAACCTGATGTTAATTACTCCGATGATGGTTTCACTAACCTGCTGTTACTAACTGTGATGATGGTTTCACTAACCTGCTGTTAATTACTCTGATGATGGTTTCACTAACCTGATGTTAATTACTCTGATGATGGTTTCACTAACCTGATGTTACTTACTCTGATGATGGTTTCACTAACCTGGTGTTACCTACTCTGATGATGGTTTCACTAACCTGGTGTTAATTACTCTGATGATGGTTTCACTAACCTGATGTTAATTACTCTGATGATGGTTTCACTAACCTGATGTTACTTACTCTAATGATGGTTTCACTAACCTGGTGTTACTTGATGTGATGATGGTTTCTTTAACATGCTGTTACTTACTGTGAGGATGGTTTCACAAACCTGGTGTTACTTACTCTGATGATGGTTTCACTAACCTGATGTTAATTACTCTGATGATGGTTTCACTAACCTGATGTTAATTACTCTGATGATGGTTTCACTAACCTGGTTTTAATTACTCTGATGATGGTTTCACTAACCTGATGTTAATTACTCTGATGATGGTTTCACTAACCTGATGTTACTTACTCTAATGATGGTTTCACTAACCTGGTGTTGCTTGATGTGATGATGGTTTCTTTAACCTGCTGTTACTTACTGTGATGATGGTTTCACAAACCTGGTGTTACTTACTCTGATGATGGTTTCACTAACCTGATGTTAATTACTCTGATGATGGTTTCACTAACCTGATGTTAATTACTCTGATGATGGTTTCACTAACCTGCTGTTACTTACTCTGATGATGGTTTCACTAACCTGCTGTTACATACTCTGATGATGGTTTCACTAACCTGATGTTACTTACTCTGATGATGGTTTCACTAACCTGCTGTTACTAACTGTGATGATGGTTTCACTAACCTGCTGTTAATTACTCTGATGATGGTTTCACTAACCTGATGTTACTTACTCTGATGATGGTTTCACTAACCTGCTGTTACTTACTCTGATGATGGTTTCACTAACCTGCTGTTACTTACTCTGATGATTGTTTCACTAACCTGCTGTTACTTACTGTGATGATGGTTTCACTAACCTGCTGTTGCCTACTCTGATGATGGTTTCACTAACCTGGTGTTAGTTACTATAATGATGGTTTCACTAACCTGCTGTTACTTACTCTGATGATGCTTTCACTAACCTGGTGTTACTTGATATGATGATGGTTTCTTTAACCTGCTGTTACTTACTGTGATGATGGTTTCACTAACCTGGTGTTACTTACTCTGATGATGGTTTCACTAACCTGCTGTTACCTACTCTGATGATGGTTTCACTAACCTGCTGTTACCTACTCTGATGATGGTTTCACTAACCTGCTGTTACCTAATCTGATGATGGTTTCACTAACCTGCTGTTACTTACTCTGATGATGGTTTCACGAACCTGCTGTTACTTACTCTGATGATGGTTTCACTAACCTGATGTTACTTACTCTGATGATGGTTTCACTAACCTGATGTTACTTACTCTGATGATGGTGTCTTTAACCTGCTTTTACTAACTGTGATGATGGTTTCACTAACCTGCTGTTACTTGATGTGATGATGGTTTCACTAACCTGCTGTTACCTACTGTGATGATGGTTTCACTAACCTGCTGTTACTTCCTCTGATGATGGTTTCACTAACCTGCTTTTACCTACTGTGATGATGGTTTCACTAACCTGATATTACTTACTCTGATGATGGTTTCACTAACCTGCTGTTAATTACTCTGATGATGGTTTCACTAACCTGCTGTTACCTACTCTGATGATGGTTTCACTAACCTGATGTTACTTACTCTGATGATGGTTTCACTAACCTGCTGTTACCTACTGTGATGATGGTTTCACTAACATGATATTACTTACTCTGATGATGGTCTCTTTAACCTGCTGTTACTTACTCGGATTATGGTTTCTTTAACCTGCTGTTACTTACTGTGATGATGGTTTCACTAACCTGATGTTACTTACTCTGATGATGGTTTCACTAACCTGATGTTACTTACTCTGATGATGGTCTCTTTAACCTGCTTTTACTAACTGCGATGATGGTTTCACTAACCTGCTGTTACTTGATGTGATGATGGTTTCACTAACCTGCTGTTACCTACTGTGATGATGGTTTCACTAACCTGCTGTTACTTACTCTGATGATGGTTTCACTAACCTGATATTACTTACTCTGATGATGGTTTCACTAACCTGCTGTTACCTACTGTGATGATGGTTTCACTAACATGATATTACTTACTCTGATGATGGTCTCTTTAACCTGCTGTTACTTACTCGGATTATGGTTTCTTTAACCTGCTGTTACCTACTGTGATGATGGTTTCACTAACCTGCTGTTGCCTACTCTGATGATGGTTTCACTAACCTGGTGTTAGTTACTATAATGATGGTTTCACTAACCTGCTGTTACTTACTCTGATGATGGTTTCACTAACCTGGTGTTACTTGATATGATGATGGTTTCTTTAACCTGCTGTTACTTACTGTGATGATGGTTTCACTAACCTGGTGTTACTTACTCTGATGATGGTTTCACTAACCTGCTGTTACCTAATCTGATGATGGTTTCACTAACCTGCTGTTACTTACTCTGATGATGGTTTCACGAACCTGCTGTTACTTACTCTGATGATGGTTTCACTAACCTGATGTTACTTACTCTGATGATGGTTTCACTAACCTGATGTTACTTACTCTGATGATGGTGTCTTTAACCTGCTTTTACTAACTGTGATGATGGTTTCACTAACCTGCTGTTACTTGATGTGATGATGGTTTCACTAACCTGCTGTTACCTACTGTGATGATGGTTTCGCTAACCTGATATTACTTACTCTGATGATGGTCTTTTTAACCTGCTGTTACTTACTCTGATGATGGTTTCACTAACCTGCTGTTACTTACTCTGATGATGGTTTCACTAACCTGCTGTTACCTACTCTGATGATGGTTTCACTAACCTGATGTTAGTTACTCTGATGATGGTTTCACTAACCTGCTGTTACCTACTCTGATGATGGTTTCACTAACCTGATGTTAGTTACTCTGATGATGGTTTCTTTAACCTGCTGTTACTTAGTCTGATGATGGTTTCACTAACCTGCTGTTACTTACAGTGATGATGGTTTCACTAACCTGCTGTTACCTACTCTGATGATGGTTTCACTAACCTGGTGTTAATTACTATAATGATGGTTTCACTAACCTGCTGTTACTTACTCTGATGATGCTTTCACTAACCTGGTGTTACTTGATGTGATGATGGTTTCTTTAACCTGCTGTTACTTACTGTGATGATGGTTTCACAAACCAGGTGTTACTTACTCTGATGATGGTTTCACTAACCTGATGTTAATTACTCTGATGATGGTTTCACTAACCTGGTGTTACTTACTCTGATGATGGTTTCACTAACCTGGTGTTACCTACTCTGATGATAGTTTCACTAACCTGATGTTAATTACTCTGATGATGGTTTCACTAACCTGGTGTTACTTACTGTGATGATAGTTTCACTAACCTTGGTATTACTTACTGTGATGATGGTTTCACTAACCTGCTGTTACTAACTGTGATGATGGTTTCACTAACCTACTGTTAATTACTCAGATGATGGTTTCTTTAACCTGCTGATAATTACTCTGATGATGGTTTCACTAACCTGCTGTTACCTACTCTGATGATGGTTTCACTAACCTGATGTTACTTACTCTGATGATGGTTTCACTAACCTGCTGTTACTTACTCTGATGATGGTTTCACTAACCTGGTGTTACTTACTCTGATGATGGTTTCACTAACCTGGTGTTAATTACTATAATGATGGTTTCTTTAACCTGGTGTTACTTACTGTGATGATGGTTTCACTAACCTGCTGTTACCTACTCTGATGATGGTTTCACTAACCTGGTGTTAGTTACTATAATGATGGTTTCACTAACCTGCTGTTACTTACTCTGATGATGGTTTCACTAACCTGGTGCTACTTGATGTGATGATGGTTTCTTTAACCTGCTGTTACTTACTGTGTTGATGGTTTCACTAACCTGCTGTTACTTACTCTGATGATGGTTTCACTAACGTGCTGTTACCTACTCTGATGATGGTTTCACTAACCTGCTGTTACCTACTCTGATGATGGTTTCACTAACCTGCTGTTACCTACTCTGATGATGGTTTCACTAACCTGCTGTTACTTACTCTGATGATGGTTTCACTAACCTGATGTTACTTACTCTGATGATGGTTTCACTAACCTGATGGTACTTACTCTGATGATGGTCTCTTTAACCTGCTTTTACTAACTGCGATGATGGTTTCACTAACCTGCTGTTACTTGATGTGATGATGGTTTCACTAACCTGCTGTTACCTACTGTGATGATGGTTTCACTAACCTGCTGTTACTTACTCTGATGATGGTTTCACTAACCTGATATTACTTACTCTGATGATGGTTTCACTAACCTGCTGTTACCTACTGTGATGATGGTTTCACTAACATGATATTACTTACTCTGATGATGGTCTCTTTAACCTGCTGTTACTTACTCGGATTATGGTTTCTTTAACCTGCTGTTACTAACTGTGATGATGGTTTCACTAACCTGATGTTAATTACTCGGATGATCGTTTCACTAACCTGGTATTACTTACTGTGATGATGGTTTCACTAACCTGCTGTTACTTACTCTGATGATAGTTTCACTAACCTGGTATTACTTACTGTGATGATGGTTTCACTAACCTGCTGTTACTAACTGTGATGATGGTTTCACTAACCTGCTGTTACTTACTCTTATGATAGTTTCACTAACCTGGTATTACTTACTGTGATGATGGTTTCACTAACCTGATGTTACTTACTCTGATGATGGTTTCACTAACCTGATGTTAATTACTCTGATGATGGTTTCACTAACCTGATGTTAATTACTCTGATGATGGTTTCACTAACCTGCTGTTACTAACTGTGATGATGGTTTCACTAACCTGCTGTTACCTACTCTGATGATGGTTTCACTAACCTGGTGTTAGTTACTATAATGATGGTTTCACTAACCTGCTGTTACTTACTCTGATGATGGTTTCACTAACCTGGTGTTACTTGATATGATGATGGTTTCTTTAACCTGCTGTTACTTACTGTGATGATGGTTTCACTAACCTGGTGTTACTTACTCTGATGATGGTTTCACTAACCTGCTGTTACCTACTCTGATGATGGTTTCACTAACCTGCTGTTACCTAATCTGATGATGGTTTCACTAACCTGCTGTTACTTACTCTGATGATGGTTTCACGAACCTGCTGTTACTCTGATGATGGTTTCACTAACCTGATGTTACTTACTCTGATGATGGTTTCACTAACCTGCTGTTACCTAATCTGATGATGGTTTCACTAACCTGCTGTTACTTACTCTGATGATGGTTTCACGAACCTGCTGTTACTCTGATGATGGCTTCACTAACCTGCTGTTACCTACTCTGATGATGGTTTCACTAACCTGATGTTACTTACTCTAATGATGGTTTCACTAACCTGGTGTTACTTGATGTGATGATGGTTTCTTTAACATGCTGTTACTTACTGTGATGATGGTTTCACTAACCCTGGTATTACTTACTGTGATGATGGTTTCACTAACCTGCTGTTACCTACTCTGATGATGGTTTCACTAACCTGGTATTACTTACTGTGATGATGGTTTCACAAACCTGGTGTTACTTACTCTGATGATGGTTTCACTAACCTGATGTTAATTACTCTGATGATGGTTTCACTAACCTGGTGTTACTTACTCTGATGATGGTTTCACTAACCTGGTGTTACCTACTCTGATGATGCTTTCACTAACCTGATGTTAATTACTCTGATGATGGTTTCACTAACCTGGTGTTACTTACTGTGATGATAGTTTCACTAACCCTGGTATTACTTACTGTGATGATGGTTTCACTAACCTGATGTTAATTACTCCGATGATGGTTTCACTAACCTGCTGTTACTAACTGTGATGATGGTTTCACTAACCTGCTGTTAATTACTCTGATGATGGTTTCACTAACCTGATGTTAATTACTCTGATGATGGTTTCACTAACCTGATGTTACTTACTCTGATGATGGTTTCACTAACCTGGTGTTACCTACTCTGATGATGGTTTCACTAACCTGGTGTTAATTACTCTGATGATGGTTTCACTAACCTGATGTTAATTACTCTGATGATGGTTTCACTAACCTGATGTTACTTACTCTAATGATGGTTTCACTAACCTGGTGTTACTTGATGTGATGATGGTTTCTTTAACATGCTTTTACTTACTGTGAGGATGGTTTCAAAAACCTGGTGTTACTTACTCTGATGATGGTTTCACTAACCTGATGTTAATTACTCTGATGATGGTTTCACTAACCTGATGTTAATTACTCTGATGATGGTTTCACTAACCTGGTTTTAATTACTCTGATGATGGTTTCACTAACCTGATGTTAATTACTCTGATGATGGTTTCACTAACCTGATGTTACTTACTCTAATGATGGTTTCACTAACCTGGTGTTGCTTGATGTGATGATGGTTTCTTTAACCTGCTGTTACTTACTGTGATGATGGTTTCACAAACCTGGTGTTACTTACTCTGATGATGGTTTCACTAACCTGATGTTAATTACTCTGATGATGGTTTCACTAACATGATGTTAATTACTCTGATGATGGTTTCACTAACCTGCTGTTACTTACTCTGATGATGGTTTCACTAACCTGATGTTACTTACTCTGATGATGGTTTCACTAACCTGCTGTTACTAACTGTGATGATGGTTTCACTAACCTGCTGTTAATTACTCTGATGATGGTTTCACTAACCTGATGTTACTTACTCTGATGATGGTTTCACTAACCTGCTGTTACTTACTCTGATGATGGTTTCACTAACCTGCTGTTACCTACTCTGATGATGGTTTCACTAACCTGATGTTAATTACTCTGATGATGGTTTCACTAACCTGATGTTACTTACTCTAATGATGGTTTCACTAACCTGGTGTTGCTTGATGTGATGATGGTTTCTTTAACCTGCTGTTACTTACTGTGATGATGGTTTCACAAACCTGGTGTTACTTACTCTGATGATGGTTTCACTAACCTGATGTTAATTACTCTGATGATGGTTTCACTAACATGATGTTAATTACTCTGATGATGGTTTCACTAACCTGCTGTTACTTACTCTGATGATGGTTTCACTAACCTGATGTTACTTACTCTGATGATGGTTTCACTAACCTGCTGTTACTAACTGTGATGATGGTTTCACTAACCTGCTGTTAATTACTCTGATGATGGTTTCACTAACCTGATGTTACTTACTCTGATGATGGTTTCACTAACCTGCTGTTACTTACTCTGATGATGGTTTCACTAACCTGCTGTTACTTACTCTGATGATTGTTTCACTAACCTGCTGTTACTTACTGTGATGATGGTTTCACTAACCTGCTGTTGCCTACTCTGATGATGGTTTCACTAACCTGGTGTTAGTTACTATAATGATGGTTTCACTAACCTGCTGTTACTTACTCTGATGATGGTTTCACTAACCTGGTGTTACTTGATATGATGATGGTTTCTTTAACCTGCTGTTACTTACTGTGATGATGGTTTCACTAACCTGGTGTTACTTACTCTGATGATGGTTTCACTAACCTGCTGTTAGCTACTCTGATGATGGTTTCACTAACCTGCTGTTACCTACTCTGATGATGGTTTCACTAACCTGCTGTTACCTAATCTGATGATGGTTTCACTAACCTGCTGTTACTTACTCTGATGATGGTTTCACGAACCTGCTGTTACTTACTCTGATGATGGTTTCACTAACCTGATGTTACTTACTCTGATGATGGTTTCACTAACCTGATGTTACTTACTCTGATGATGGTGTCTTTAACCTGCTTTTACTAACTGTGATGATGGTTTCACTAACCTGCTGTTACTTGATGTGATGATGGTTTCACTAACCTGCTGTTACCTACTGTGATGATGGTTTCACTAACCTGCTGTTACTTCCTCTGATGATGGTTTCACTAACCTGCTTTTACCTACTGTGATGATGGTTTCACTAACCTGATATTACTTACTCTGATGATGGTTTCACTAACCTGCTGTTAATTACTCTGATGATGGTTTCACTAACCTGCTGTTACCTACTCTGATGATGGTTTCACTAACCTGATGTTACTTACTCTGATGATGGTTTCACTAACCTGGTGTTACTTACTCTGATGATGGTTTCACTAACCTGGTGTTAATTACTATAATGATGGTTTCTTTAACCTGGTGATACTTACTGTGATGATGGTTTCACTAACCTGCTGTTACCTACTCTGATGATGGTTTCACTAACCTGGTGTTAGTTACTATAATGATGGTTTCACTAACCTGCTGTTACTTACTCTGATGATGGTTTCACTAACCTGGTGCTACTTGATGTGATGATGGTTTCTTTAACCTGCTGTTACTTACTGTGATGATGGTTTCACTAACCTGGTGTTACTTACTCTGATGATGGTTTCACTAACGTGCTGTTACCTACTCTGATGATGGTTTCACTAACCTGCTGTTACTTACTCTGATGATGGTTTCACTAACCTGCTGTTACTTACTCATATGATGGTTTCACGAACCTGCTGTTACTTACTCTGATGATGGTTTCACTAACCTGATGTTACTTACTCTGATGATGGTTTCACGAACCTGCTGTTACTTACTCTGATGATGGTTTCACTAACCTGATGTTACTTACTCTGATGATGGTTCACTAACCTGATGTTACTAACTCTGATGATGGTCTCTTTAACCTGCTTTTACTAACTGCGATGATGGTTTCACTAACCTGCTGTTACTTGATGTGATGATGGTTTCACTAACCTGCTGTTACCTACTGTGATGATGGTTTCACTAACCTGCTGTTACTTACTCTGATGATGGTTTCACTAACCTGATATTACTTACTCTGATGATGGTTTCACTAACCTGCTGTTACCTACTGTGATGATGGTTTCACTAACATGATATTACTTACTCTGATGATGGTCTCTTTAACCTGCTGTTACTTACTCGGATTATGGTTTCTTTAACCTGCTGTTACTTACTGTGATGATGGTTTCACTAACCTGATGTTACTTACTCTGATGATGGTTTCACTAACCTGATGTTACTTACTCTGATGATGGTCTCTTTAACCTGCTTTTACTAACTGCGATGATGGTTTCACTAACCTGCTGTTACTTGATGTGATGATGGTTTCACTAACCTGCTGTTACCTACTGTGATGATGGTTTCACTAACCTGCTGTTACTTACTCTGATGATGGTTTCACTAACCTGATATTACTTACTCTGATGATGGTTTCACTAACCTGCTGTTACCTACTGTGATGATGGTTTCACTAACATGATATTACTTACTCTGATGATGGTCTCTTTAACCTGCTGTTACTTACTCGGATTATGGTTTCTTTAACCTGCTGTTACCTACTGTGATGATGGTTTCACTAACCTGCTGTTGCCTACTCTGATGATGGTTTCACTAACCTGGTGTTAGTTACTATAATGATGGTTTCACTAACCTGCTGTTACTTACTCTGATGATGGTTTCACTAACCTGGTGTTACTTGATATGATGATGGTTTCTTTAACCTGCTGTTACTTACTGTGATGATGGTTTCACTAACCTGGTGTTACTTACTCTGATGATGGTTTCACTAACCTGCTGTTACCTAATCTGATGATGGTTTCACTAACCTGCTGTTACTTACTCTGATGATGGTTTCACGAACCTGCTGTTACTTACTCTGATGATGGTTTCACTAACCTGATGTTACTTACTCTGATGATGGTTTCACTAACCTGATGTTACTTACTCTGATGATGGTGTCTTTAACCTGCTTTTACTAACTGTGATGATGGTTTCACTAACCTGCTGTTACTTGATGTGATGATGGTTTCACTAACCTGCTGTTACCTACTGTGATGATGGTTTCGCTAACCTGATATTACTTACTCTGATGATGGTCTTTTTAACCTGCTGTTACTTACTCTGATGATGGTTTCACTAACCTGCTGTTACTTACTCTGATGATGGTTTCACTAACCTGCTGTTACCTACTCTGATGATGGTTTCACTAACCTGATGTTAGTTACTCTGATGATGGTTTCACAAACCAGGTGTTACTTACTCTGATGATGGTTTCACTAACCTGATGTTAATTACTCTGATGATGGTTTCACTAACCTGGTGTTACTTACTCTGATGATGGTTTCACTAACCTGGTGTTACCTACTCTGATGATAGTTTCACTAACCTGATGTTAATTACTCTGATGATGGTTTCACTAACCTGGTGTTACTTACTGTGATGATAGTTTCACTAACCTTGGTATTACTTACTGTGATGATGGTTTCACTAACCTGCTGTTACTAACTGTGATGATGGTTTCACTAACCTACTGTTAATTACTCAGATGATGGTTTCTTTAACCTGCTGTTAATTACTCTGATGATGGTTTCACTAACCTGCTGTTACCTACTCTGATGATGGTTTCACTAACCTGATGTTACTTACTCTGATGATGGTTTCACTAACCTGCTGTTACTTACTCTGATGATGGTTTCACTAACCTGGTGTTACTTACTCTGATGATGGTTTCACTAACCTGGTGTTAATTACTATAATGATGGTTTCTTTAACCTGGTGTTACTTACTGTGATGATGGTTTCACTAACCTGCTGTTACCTACTCTGATGATGGTTTCACTAACCTGGTGTTAGTTACTATAATGATGGTTTCACTAACCTGCTGTTACTTACTCTGATGATGGTTTCACTAACCTGGTGCTACTTGATGTGATGATGGTTTCTTTAACCTGCTGTTACTTACTGTGTTGATGGTTTCACTAACCTGCTGTTACTTACTCTGATGATGGTTTCACTAACGTGTTGTTACCTACTCTGATGATGGTTTCACTAACCTGCTGTTACCTACTCTGATGATGGTTTCACTAACCTGCTGTTACCTACTCTGATGATGGTTTCACTAACCTGCTGTTACTTACTCTGATGATGGTTTCACGAACCTGCTGTTACTTACTCTGATGATGGTTTCACTAACCTGATGGTACTTACTCTGATGATGGTCTCTTTAACCTGCTTTTACTAACTGCGATGATGGTTTCACTAACCTGCTGTTACTTGATGTGATGATGGTTTCACTAACCTGCTGTTACCTACTGTGATGATGGTTTCACTAATCTGCTGTTACTTACTCTGATGATGGTTTCACTAACCTGATATTACTTACTCTGATGATGGTTTCACTAACCTGCTGTTACCTACTGTGATGATGGTTTCACTAACATGATATTACTTACTCTGATGATGGTCTCTTTAACCTGCTGTTACTTACTCGGATTATGGTTTCTTTAACCTGCTGTTACTAACTGTGATGATGGTTTCACTAACCTGATGTTAATTACTCGGATGATCGTTTCACTAACCTGGTATTACTTACTGTGATGATGGTTTCACTAACCTGCTGTTACTTACTCTGATGATAGTTTCACTAACCTGGTATTACTTACTGTGATGATGGTTTCACTAACCTGCTGTTACTAACTGTGATGATGGTTTCACTAACCTGCTGTTACTTACTCTTATGATAGTTTCACTAACCTGGTATTACTTACTGTGATGATGGTTTCACTAACCTGATGTTACTTACTCTGATGATGGTTTCACTAACCTGATGTTAATTACTCTGATGATGGTTTCACTAACCTGATGTTAATTACTCTGATGATGGTTTCACTAACCTGCTGTTACTAACTGTGATGATGGTTTCACTAACCTGCTGTTACCTACTCTGATGATGGTTTCACTAACCTGGTGTTAGTTACTATAATGATGGTTTCACTAACCTGCTGTTACTTGCTCTGATGATGGTTTCACTAACCTGGTGTTACTTGATATGATGATGGTTTCTTTAACCTGCTGTTACTTACTGTGATGATGGTTTCACTAACCTGGTGTTACTTACTCTGATGATGGTTTCACTAACCTGCTGTTACCTACTCTGATGATGGTTTCACTAACCTGCTGTTACCTAATCTGATGATGGTTTCACTAACCTGCTGTTACTTACTCTGATGATGGTTTCACTAACCTGCTGTTACTTACTCTGATGATGGTTTCACGAACCTGCTGTTAATTACTCTGATGATGGTTTCACTAACCTGATGTTACTTACTCTGATGATGGTTTCACTAACCTGATGTTACTAACTCTGATGATGGTCTCTTTAACCTGCTTTTACTAACTGCGATGATGGTTTCACTAACCTGCTGTTACTTGATGTGATGATGGTTTCACTAACCTGCTGTTACCTACTGTGATGATGGTTTCACTAACCTGCTGTTACTTACTCTGATGATGGTTTCACTAACCTGATATTACTTACTCTGATGATGGTTTCACTAACCTGCTGTTACCTACTGTGATGATGGTTTCACTAACATGATATTACTTACTCTGATGATGGTCTCTTTAACCTGCTGTTACTTACTCGGATTATGGTTTCTTTAACCTGCTGTTACTTACTGTGATGATGGTTTCACTAACCTGATGTTACTTACTCTGATGATGGTTTCACTAACCTGATGTTACTTACTCTGATGATGGTCTCTTTAACCTGCTTTTACTAACTGCGATGATGGTTTCACTAACCTGCTGTTACTTGATGTGATGATGGTTTCACTAACCTGCTGTTACCTACTGTGATGATGGTTTCACTAACCTGATGTTAATTACTCTGATGATGGTTTCACTAACCTGGTGTTACTTACTCTGATGATGGTTTCACTAACCTGGTGTTACCTACTCTGATGATAGTTTCACTAACCTGATGTTAATTACTCTGATGATGGTTTCACTAACCTGGTGTTACTTACTGTGATGATAGTTTCACTAACCTTGGTATTACTTACTGTGATGATGGTTTCACTAACCTGCTGTTACTAACTGTGATGATGGTTTCACTAACCTACTGTTAATTACTCAGATGATGGTTTCTTTAACCTGCTGTTAATTACTCTGATGATGGTTTCACTAACCTGCTGTTACCTACTCTGATGATGGTTTCACTAACCTGATGTTACTTACTCTGATGATGGTTTCACTAACCTGCTGTTACTTACTCTGATGATGGTTTCACTAACCTGGTGTTACTTACTCTGATGATGGTTTCACTAACCTGGTGTTAATTACTATAATGATGGTTTCTTTAACCTGGTGTTACTTACTGTGATGATGGTTTCACTAACCTGCTGTTACCTACTCTGATGATGGTTTCACTAACCTGGTGTTAGTTACTATAATGATGGTTTCACTAACCTGCTGTTACTTACTCTGATGATGGTTTCACTAACCTGGTGCTACTTGATGTGATGATGGTTTCTTTAACCTGCTGTTACTTACTGTGTTGATGGTTTCACTAACCTGCTGTTACTTACTCTGATGATGGTTTCACTAACGTGCTGTTACCTACTCTGATGATGGTTTCACTAACCTGCTGTTACCTACTCTGATGATGGTTTCACTAACCTGCTGTTACCTACTCTGATGATGGTTTCACTAACCTGCTGTTACTTACTCTGATGATGGTTTCACGAACCTGCTGTTACTTACTCTGATGATGGTTTCACTAACCTGATGGTACTTACTCTGATGATGGTCTCTTTAACCTGCTTTTACTAACTGCGATGATGGTTTCACTAACCTGCTGTTACTTGATGTGATGATGGTTTCACTAACCTGCTGTTACCTACTGTGATGATGGTTTCACTAATCTGCTGTTACTTACTCTGATGATGGTTTCACTAACCTGATATTACTTACTCTGATGATGGTTTCACTAACCTGCTGTTACCTACTGTGATGATGGTTTCACTAACATGATATTACTTACTCTGATGATGGTCTCTTTAACCTGCTGTTACTTACTCGGATTATGGTTTCTTTAACCTGCTGTTACTAACTGTGATGATGGTTTCACTAACCTGATGTTAATTACTCGGATGATCGTTTCACTAACCTGGTATTACTTACTGTGATGATGGTTTCACTAACCTGCTGTTACTTACTCTGATGATAGTTTCACTAACCTGGTATTACTTACTGTGATGATGGTTTCACTAACCTGCTGTTACTAACTGTGATGATGGTTTCACTAACCTGCTGTTACTTACTCTTATGATAGTTTCACTAACCTGGTATTACTTACTGTGATGATGGTTTCACTAACCTGATGTTACTTACTCTGATGATGGTTTCACTAACCTGATGTTAATTACTCTGATGATGGTTTCACTAACCTGATGTTAATTACTCTGATGATGGTTTCACTAACCTGCTGTTACTAACTGTGATGATGGTTTCACTAACCTGCTGTTACCTACTCTGATGATGGTTTCACTAACCTGGTGTTAGTTACTATAATGATGGTTTCACTAACCTGCTGTTACTTACTCTGATGATGGTTTCACTAACCTGGTGTTACTTGATATGATGATGGTTTCTTTAACCTGCTGTTACTTACTGTGATGATGGTTTCACTAACCTGGTGTTACTTACTCTGATGATGGTTTCACTAACCTGCTGTTACCTACTCTGATGATGGTTTCACTAACCTGCTGTTACCTAATCTGATGATGGTTTCACTAACCTGCTGTTACTTACTCTGATGATGGTTTCACTAACCTGCTGTTACTTACTCTGATGATGGTTTCACGAACCTGCTGTTAATTACTCTGATGATGGTTTCACTAACCTGATGTTACTTACTCTGATGATGGTTTCACTAACCTGATGTTACTAACTCTGATGATGGTCTCTTTAACCTGCTTTTACTAACTGCGATGATGGTTTCACTAACCTGCTGTTACTTGATGTGATGATGGTTTCACTAACCTGCTGTTACCTACTGTGATGATGGTTTCACTAACCTGCTGTTACTTACTCTGATGATGGTTTCACTAACCTGATATTACTTACTCTGATGATGGTTTCACTAACCTGCTGTTACCTACTGTGATGATGGTTTCACTAACATGATATTACTTACTCTGATGATGGTCTCTTTAACCTGCTGTTACTTACTCGGATTATGGTTTCTTTAACCTGCTGTTACTTACTGTGATGATGGTTTCACTAACCTGATGTTACTTACTCTGATGATGGTTTCACTAACCTGATGTTACTTACTCTGATGATGGTCTCTTTAACCTGCTTTTACTAACTGCGATGATGGTTTCACTAACCTGCTGTTACTTGATGTGATGATGGTTTCACTAACCTGCTGTTACCTACTGTGATGATGGTTTCACTAACCTGCTGTTACTTACTCTGATGATGGTTTCACTAACCTGATATTACTTACTCTGATGATGGTTTCACTAACCTGCTGTTACCTACTGTGATGATGGTTTCACTAACATGATATTACTTACTCTGATGATGGTCTCTTTAACCTGCTGTTACTTACTCGGATTATGGTTTCTTTAACCTGCTGTTACCTACTGTGATGATGGTTTCACTAACCTGCTGTTGCCTACTCTGATGATGGTTTCACTAACCTGGTGTTAGTTACTATAATGATGGTTTCACTAACCTGCTGTTACTTACTCTGATGATGGTTTCACTAACCTGGTGTTACTTGATATGATGATGGTTTCTTTAACCTGCTGTTACTTACTGTGATGATGGTTTCACTAACCTGGTGTTACTTACTCTGATGATGGTTTCACTAACCTGCTGTTACCTAATCTGATGATGGTTTCACTAACCTGCTGTTACTTACTCTGATGATGGTTTCACGAACCTGCTGTTACTTACTCTGATGATGGTTTCACTAACCTGATGTTACTTACTCTGATGATGGTTTCACTAACCTGATGTTACTTACTCTGATGATGGTGTCTTTAACCTGCTTTTACTAACTGTGATGATGGTTTCACTAACCTGCTGTTACTTGATGTGATGATGGTTTCACTAACCTGCTGTTACCTACTGTGATGATGGTTTCGCTAACCTGATATTACTTACTCTGATGATGGTCTTTTTAACCTGCTGTTACTTACTCTGATGATGGTTTCACTAACCTGCTGTTACTTACTCTGATGATGGTTTCACTAACCTGCTGTTACCTACTCTGATGATGGTTTCACTAACCTGATGTTAGTTACTCTGATGATGGTTTCACTAACCTGCTGTTACCTACTCTGATGATGGTTTCACTAACCTGATGTTAGTTACTCTGATGATGGTTTCTTTAACCTGCTGTTACTTAGTCTGATGATGGTTTCACTAACCTGCTGTTACTTACAGTGATGATGGTTTCACTAACCTGCTGTTACCTACTCTGATGATGGTTTCACTAACCTGGTGTTAATTACTATAATGATGGTTTCACTAACCTGCTGTTACTTACTCTGATGATGGTTTCACTAACCTGGTGTTACTTGATGTGATGATGGTTTCTTTAACCTGCTGTTACTTACTGTGATAATGGTTTCACAAACCAGGTGTTACTTACTCTGATGATGGTTTCACTAACCTGATGTTAATTACTCTGATGATGGTTTCACTAACCTGGTGTTACTTACTCTGATGATGGTTTCACTAACCTGGTGTTACCTACTCTGATGATAGTTTCACTAACCTGATGTTAATTACTCTGATGATGGTTTCACTAACCTGATGTTACTTACTCTGATGATGGTTTCACTAACCTGATGTTACTTACTCTGATGATGGTGTCTTTAACCTGCTTTTACTAACTGCGATGATGGTTTCACTAACCTGCTGTTACTTGATGTGATGATGGTTTCACTAACCTGCTGTTACCTAATCTGATGATGGTTTCACTAACCTGCTGTTACTTACTCTGATGATGGTTTCACGAACCTGCTGTTACTTACTCTGATGATGGTTTCACTAACCTGATGTTACTTACTCTGATGATGGTTTCACTAACCTGATGTTACTTACTCTGATGATGGTGTCTTTAACCTGCTTTTACTAACTGTGATGATGGTTTCACTAACCTGCTGTTACTTGATGTGATGATGGTTTCACTAACCTGCTGTTACCTACTGTGATGATGGTTTCGCTAACCTGATATTACTTACTCTGATGATGGTCTTTTTAACCTGCTGTTACTTACTCTGATGATGGTTTCACTAACCTGCTGTTACTTACTCTGATGATGGTTTCACTAACCTGCTGTTACCTACTCTGATGATGGTTTCACTAACCTGATGTTAGTTACTCTGATGATGGTTTCACAAACCAGGTGTTACTTACTCTGATGATGGTTTCACTAACCTGATGTTAATTACTCTGATGATGGTTTCACTAACCTGGTGTTACTTACTCTGATGATGGTTTCACTAACCTGGTGTTACCTACTCTGATGATAGTTTCACTAACCTGATGTTAATTACTCTGATGATGGTTTCACTAACCTGGTGTTACTTACTGTGATGATAGTTTCACTAACCTTGGTATTACTTACTGTGATGATGGTTTCACTAACCTGCTGTTACTAACTGTGATGATGGTTTCACTAACCTACTGTTAATTACTCAGATGATGGTTTCTTTAACCTGCTGTTAATTACTCTGATGATGGTTTCACTAACCTGCTGTTACCTACTCTGATGATGGTTTCACTAACCTGATGTTACTTACTCTGATGATGGTTTCACTAACCTGCTGTTACTTACTCTGATGATGGTTTCACTAACCTGGTGTTACTTACTCTGATGATGGTTTCACTAACCTGGTGTTAATTACTATAATGATGGTTTCTTTAACCTGGTGTTACTTACTGTGATGATGGTTTCACTAACCTGCTGTTACCTACTCTGATGATGGTTTCACTAACCTGGTGTTAGTTACTATAATGATGGTTTCACTAACCTGCTGTTACTTACTCTGATGATGGTTTCACTAACCTGGTGCTACTTGATGTGATGATGGTTTCTTTAACCTGCTGTTACTTACTGTGTTGATGGTTTCACTAACCTGGTGTTACTTACTCTGATGATGGTTTCACTAACGTGCTGTTACCTACTCTGATGATGGTTTCACTAACCTGCTGTTACCTACTCTGATGATGGTTTCACTAACCTGCTGTTACCTACTCTGATGATGGTTTCACTAACCTGCTGTTACTTACTCTGATGATGGTTTCACGAACCTGCTGTTACTTACTCTGATGATGGTTTCACTAACCTGATGGTACTTACTCTGATGATGGTCTCTTTAACCTGCTTTTACTAACTGCGATGATGGTTTCACTAACCTGCTGTTACTTGATGTGATGATGGTTTCACTAACCTGCTGTTACCTACTGTGATGATGGTTTCACTAATCTGCTGTTACTTACTCTGATGATGGTTTCACTAACCTGATATTACTTACTCTGATGATGGTTTCACTAACCTGCTGTTACCTACTGTGATGATGGTTTCACTAACATGATATTACTTACTCTGATGATGGTCTCTTTAACCTGCTGTTACTTACTCGGATTATGGTTTCTTTAACCTGCTGTTACTAACTGTGATGATGGTTTCACTAACCTGATGTTAATTACTCGGATGATCGTTTCACTAACCTGGTATTACTTACTGTGATGATGGTTTCACTAACCTGCTGTTACTTACTCTGATGATAGTTTCACTAACCTGGTATTACTTACTGTGATGATGGTTTCACTAACCTGCTGTTACTAACTGTGATGATGGTTTCACTAACCTGCTGTTACTTACTCTTATGATAGTTTCACTAACCTGGTATTACTTACTGTGATGATGGTTTCACTAACCTGATGTTACTTACTCTGATGATGGTTTCACTAACCTGATGTTAATTACTCTGATGATGGTTTCACTAACCTGATGTTAATTACTCTGATGATGGTTTCACTAACCTGCTGTTACTAACTCTGATGATGGTTTCACTAACCTGCTGTTACCTACTCTGATGATGGTTTCACTAACCTGGTGTTAGTTACTATAATGATGGTTTCACTAACCTGCTGTTACTTACTCTGATGATGGTTTCACTAACCTGGTGTTACTTGATATGATGATGGTTTCTTTAACCTGCTGTTACTTACTGTGATGATGGTTTCACTAACCTGGTGTTACTTACTCTGATGATGGTTTCACTAACCTGCTGTTACCTACTCTGATGATGGTTTCACTAACCTGCTGTTACCTAATCTGATGATGGTTTCACTAACCTGCTGTTACTTACTCTGATGATGGTTTCACTAACCTGCTGTTACTTACTCTGATGATGGTTTCACGAACCTGCTGTTAATTACTCTGATGATGGTTTCACTAACCTGATGTTACTTACTCTGATGATGGTTTCACTAACCTGATGTTACTAACTCTGATGATGGTCTCTTTAACCTGCTTTTACTAACTGCGATGATGGTTTCACTAACCTGCTGTTACTTGATGTGATGATGGTTTCACTAACCTGCTGTTACCTACTGTGATGATGGTTTCACTAACCTGCTGTTACTTACTCTGATGATGGTTTCACTAACCTGATATTACTTACTCTGATGATGGTTTCACTAACCTGCTGTTACCTACTGTGATGATGGTTTCACTAACATGATATTACTTACTCTGATGATGGTCTCTTTAACCTGCTGTTACTTACTCGGATTATGGTTTCTTTAACCTGCTGTTACTTACTGTGATGATGGTTTCACTAACCTGATGTTACTTACTCTGATGATGGTTTCACTAACCTGATGTTACTTACTCTGATGATGGTCTCTTTAACCTGCTTTTACTAACTGCGATGATGGTTTCACTAACCTGCTGTTACTTGATGTGATGATGGTTTCACTAACCTGCTGTTACCTACTGTGATGATGGTTTCACTAACCTGATGTTAATTACTCTGATGATGGTTTCACTAACCTGGTGTTACTTACTCTGATGATGGTTTCACTAACCTGGTGTTACCTACTCTGATGATAGTTTCACTAACCTGATGTTAATTACTCTGATGATGGTTTCACTAACCTGGTGTTACTTACTGTGATGATAGTTTCACTAACCTTGGTATTACTTACTGTGATGATGGTTTCACTAACCTGCTGTTACTAACTGTGATGATGGTTTCACTAACCTACTGTTAATTACTCAGATGATGGTTTCTTTAACCTGCTGTTAATTACTCTGATGATGGTTTCACTAACCTGCTGTTACCTACTCTGATGATGGTTTCACTAACCTGATGTTACTTACTCTGATGATGGTTTCACTAACCTGCTGTTACTTACTCTGATGATGGTTTCACTAACCTGGTGTTACTTACTCTGATGATGGTTTCACTAACCTGGTGTTAATTACTATAATGATGGTTTCTTTAACCTGGTGTTACTTACTGTGATGATGGTTTCACTAACCTGCTGTTACCTACTCTGATGATGGTTTCACTAACCTGGTGTTAGTTACTATAATGATGGTTTCACTAACCTGCTGTTACTTACTCTGATGATGGTTTCACTAACCTGGTGCTACTTGATGTGATGATGGTTTCTTTAACCTGCTGTTACTTACTGTGTTGATGGTTTCACTAACCTGCTGTTACTTACTCTGATGATGGTTTCACTAACGTGCTGTTACCTACTCTGATGATGGTTTCACTAACCTGCTGTTACCTACTCTGATGATGGTTTCACTAACCTGCTGTTACCTACTCTGATGATGGTTTCACTAACCTGCTGTTACTTACTCTGATGATGGTTTCACGAACCTGCTGTTACTTACTCTGATGATGGTTTCACTAACCTGATGGTACTTACTCTGATGATGGTCTCTTTAACCTGCTTTTACTAACTGCGATGATGGTTTCACTAACCTGCTGTTACTTGATGTGATGATGGTTTCACTAACCTGCTGTTACCTACTGTGATGATGGTTTCACTAATCTGCTGTTACTTACTCTGATGATGGTTTCACTAACCTGATATTACTTACTCTGATGATGGTTTCACTAACCTGCTGTTACCTACTGTGATGATGGTTTCACTAACATGATATTACTTACTCTGATGATGGTCTCTTTAACCTGCTGTTACTTACTCGGATTATGGTTTCTTTAACCTGCTGTTACTAACTGTGATGATGGTTTCACTAACCTGATGTTAATTACTCGGATGATCGTTTCACTAACCTGGTATTACTTACTGTGATGATGGTTTCACTAACCTGCTGTTACTTACTCTGATGATAGTTTCACTAACCTGGTATTACTTACTGTGATGATGGTTTCACTAACCTGCTGTTACTAACTGTGATGATGGTTTCACTAACCTGCTGTTACTTACTCTTATGATAGTTTCACTAACCTGGTATTACTTACTGTGATGATGGTTTCACTAACCCGATGTTACTTACTCTGATGATGGTTTCACTAACCTGATGTTAATTACTCTGATGATGGTTTCACTAACCTGATGTTAATTACTCTGATGATGGTTTCACTAACCTGCTGTTACTAACTGTGATGATGGTTTCACTAACCTGCTGTTACCTACTCTGATGATGGTTTCACTAACCTGGTGTTAGTTACTATAATGATGGTTTCACTAACCTGCTGTTACTTACTCTGATGATGGTTTCACTAACCTGGTGTTACTTGATATGATGATGGTTTCTTTAACCTGCTGTTACTTACTGTGATGATGGTTTCACTAACCTGGTGTTACTTACTCTGATGATGGTTTCACTAACCTGCTGTTACCTACTCTGATGATGGTTTCACTAACCTGCTGTTACCTAATCTGATGATGGTTTCACTAACCTGCTGTTACTTACTCTGATGATGGTTTCACTAACCTGCTGTTACTTACTCTGATGATGGTTTCACGAACCTGCTGTTAATTACTCTGATGATGGTTTCACTAACCTGATGTTACTTACTCTGATGATGGTTTCACTAACCTGATGTTACTAACTCTGATGATGGTCTCTTTAACCTGCTTTTACTAACTGCGATGATGGTTTCACTAACCTGCTGTTACTTGATGTGATGATGGTTTCACTAACCTGCTGTTACCTACTGTGATGATGGTTTCACTAACCTGCTGTTACTTACTCTGATGATGGTTTCACTAACCTGATATTACTTACTCTGATGATGGTTTCACTAACCTGCTGTTACCTACTGTGATGATGGTTTCACTAACATGATATTACTTACTCTGATGATGGTCTCTTTAACCTGCTGTTACTTACTCGGATTATGGTTTCTTTAACCTGCTGTTACTTACTGTGATGATGGTTTCACTAACCTGATGTTACTTACTCTGATGATGGTTTCACTAACCTGATGTTACTTACTCTGATGATGGTCTCTTTAACCTGCTTTTACTAACTGCGATGATGGTTTCACTAACCTGCTGTTACTTGATGTGATGATGGTTTCACTAACCTGCTGTTACCTACTGTGATGATGGTTTCACTAACCTGCTGTTACTTACTCTGATGATGGTTTCACTAACCTGATATTACTTACTCTGATGATGGTTTCACTAACCTGCTGTTACCTACTGTGATGATGGTTTCACTAACATGATATTACTTACTCTGATGATGGTCTCTTTAACCTGCTGTTACTTACTCGGATTATGGTTTCTTTAACCTGCTGTTACCTACTGTGATGATGGTTTCACTAACCTGCTGTTGCCTACTCTGATGATGGTTTCACTAACCTGGTGTTAGTTACTATAATGATGGTTTCACTAACCTGCTGTTACTTACTCTGATGATGGTTTCACTAACCTGGTGTTACTTGATATGATGATGGTTTCTTTAACCTGCTGTTACTTACTGTGATGATGGTTTCACTAACCTGGTGTTACTTACTCTGATGATGGTTTCACTAACCTGCTGTTACCTAATCTGATGATGGTTTCACTAACCTGCTGTTACTTACTCTGATGATGGTTTCACGAACCTGCTGTTACTTACTCTGATGATGGTTTCACTAACCTGATGTTACTTACTCTGATGATGGTTTCACTAACCTGATGTTACTTACTCTGATGATGGTGTCTTTAACCTGCTTTTACTAACTGTGATGATGGTTTCACTAACCTGCTGTTACTTGATGTGATGATGGTTTCACTAACCTGCTGTTACCTACTGTGATGATGGTTTCGCTAACCTGATATTACTTACTCTGATGATGGTCTTTTTAACCTGCTGTTACTTACTCTGATGATGGTTTCACTAACCTGCTGTTACTTACTCTGATGATGGTTTCACTAACCTGCTGTTACCTACTCTGATGATGGTTTCACTAACCTGATGTTAGTTACTCTGATGATGGTTTCACTAACCTGCTGTTACCTACTCTGATGATGGTTTCACTAACCTGATGTTAGTTACTCTGATGATGGTTTCTTTAACCTGCTGTTACTTAGTCTGATGATGGTTTCACTAACCTGCTGTTACTTACAGTGATGATGGTTTCACTAACCTGCTGTTACCTACTCTGATGATGGTTTCACTAACCTGGTGTTAATTACTATAATGATGGTTTCACTAACCTGCTGTTACTTACTCTGATGATGGTTTCACTAACCTGGTGTTACTTGATGTGATGATGGTTTCTTTAACCTGCTGTTACTTACTGTGATGATGGTTTCACAAACCAGGTGTTACTTACTCTGATGATGGTTTCACTAACCTGATGTTAATTACTCTGATGATGGTTTCACTAACCTGGTGTTACTTACTCTGATGATGGTTTCACTAACCTGGTGTTACCTACTCTGATGATAGTTTCACTAACCTGATGTTAATTACTCTGATGATGGTTTCACTAACCTGGTGTTACTTACTGTGATGATAGTTTCACTAACCTGGGTATTACTTACTGTGATGATGGTTTCACTAACCTGCTGTTACTAACTGTGATGATGGTTTCACTAACCTACTGTTAATTACTCAGATGATGGTTTCTTTAACCTGCTGTTAATTACTCTGATGATGGTTTCACTAACCTGCTGTTACCTACTCTGATGATGGTTTCACTAACCTGATGTTACTTACTCTGATGATGGTTTCACTAACCTGCTGTTACTTACTCTGATGATGGTTTCACTAACCTGGTGTTACTTACTCTGATGATGGTTTCACTAACCTGGTGTTAATTACTATAATGATGGTTTCTTTAACCTGGTGTTACCTACTGTGATGATGGTTTCACTAACCTGCTGTTACCTACTCTGATGATGGTTTCACTAACCTGGTGTTAGTTACTATAATGATGGTTTCACTAACCTGCTGTTACTTACTCTGATGATGGTTTCACTAACCTGGTGCTACTTGATGTGATGATGGTTTCTTTAACCTGCTGTTACTTACTGTGTTGATGGTTTCACTAACCTGCTGTTACTTACTCTGATGATGGTTTCACTAACGTGCTGTTACCTACTCTGATGATGGTTTCACTAACCTGCTGTTACCTACTCTGATGATGGTTTCACTAACCTGCTGTTACCTACTCTGATGATGGTTTCACTAACCTGCTGTTACTTACTCTGATGATGGTTTCACGAACCTGCTGTTACTTACTCTGATGATGGTTTCACTAACCTGATGGTACTTACTCTGATGATGGTCTCTTTAACCTGCTTTTACTAACTGCGATGATGGTTTCACTAACCTGCTGTTACTTGATGTGATGATGGTTTCACTAACCTGCTGTTACCTACTGTGATGATGGTTTCACTAATCTGCTGTTACTTACTCTGATGATGGTTTCACTAACCTGATATTACTTACTCTGATGATGGTTTCACTAACCTGCTGTTACCTACTGTGATGATGGTTTCACTAACATGATATTACTTACTCTGATGATGGTCTCTTTAACCTGCTGTTACTTACTCGGATTATGGTTTCTTTAACCTGCTGTTACTAACTGTGATGATGGTTTCACTAACCTGATGTTAATTACTCGGATGATCGTTTCACTAACCTGGTATTACTTACTGTGATGATGGTTTCACTAACCTGCTGTTACTTACTCTGATGATAGTTTCACTAACCTGGTATTACTTACTGTGATGATGGTTTCACTAACCTGCTGTTACTAACTGTGATGATGGTTTCACTAACCTGCTGTTACTTACTCTTATGATAGTTTCACTAACCTGGTATTACTTACTGTGATGATGGTTTCACTAACCTGATGTTACTTACTCTGATGATGGTTTCACTAACCTGATGTTAATTACTCTGATGATGGTTTCACTAACCTGATGTTAATTACTCTGATGATGGTTTCACTAACCTGCTGTTACTAACTGTGATGATGGTTTCACTAACCTGCTGTTACCTACTCTGATGATGGTTTCACTAACCTGGTGTTAGTTACTATAATGATGGTTTCACTAACCTGCTGTTACTTACTCTGATGATGGTTTCACTAACCTGGTGTTACTTGATATGATGATGGTTTCTTTAACCTGCTGTTACTTACTGTGATGATGGTTTCACTAACCTGGTGTTACTTACTCTGATGATGGTTTCACTAACCTGCTGTTACCTACTCTGATGATGGTTTCACTAACCTGCTGTTACCTAATCTGATGATGGTTTCACTAACCTGCTGTTACTTACTCTGATGATGGTTTCACGAACCTGCTGTTACTCTGATGATGGTTTCACTAACCTGATGTTACTTACTCTGATGATGGTTTCACTAACCTGATGTTACTTACTCTGATGATGGTGTCTTTAACCTGCTTTTACTAACTGCGATGATGGTTTCACTAACCTGCTGTTACTTGATGTGATGATGGTTTCACTAACCTGCTGTTACCTACTGTGATGAAGGTTTCACTAACCTGCTGTTACTTACTCTGATGATGGTTTCACTAACCTGATATTACTTACTCTGATGATGTTTTCACTAACCTGCTGTTACCTACTGTGATGATGGTTTCACTAACATGATATTACTTACTCTGATGATGGTCTCTTTAACCTGCTGTTACTTACTCGGATTATGGTTTCTTTAACCTGCTGTTACTAACTGTGATGATGGTTTCACTAACCTGATGTTAATTACTCGGATGATCGTTTCACTAACCTGGTATTACTTACTGTGATGATGGTTTCACTAACCTGCTGTTACTTACTCTGATGATAGTTTCACTAACCTGGTATTACTTACTGTGATGATGGTTTCACTAACCTGCTGTTACTAACTGTGATGATGGTTTCGCTAACCTGCTGTTACTTACTCTTATGATAGTTTCACTAACCTGGTATTACTTACTGTGATGATGGTTTAACTAACCTGCTGTTACTAACTGTGATGATGGTTTCACTAACCTGATGTTAATTACTCTGTTGATGGTTTCACTAACCTGGTGTTACTTACTCTGATGATGGTCTCTTTAACCTGTTGTTACTTACTCTGATGATGGTCTCTTTAACCTGTTGTTACCTACTCTGATGATGGTCTCTTTAACCTGTTGTTACTTACTCTGATGATGGTTTCTTTAACCTGCTGTTACTTACTCGGATGATGGTTTCTTTAACCTGCTGTTACCTACTCTGATGATGGTTTCACTAACCTGCTGTTACTTACTCTGAAGATGGTTTCACTAATCTGCTGTTACCTACTGTGATGATGGTTTCACTAACCTGGTGTTACCTACTCTGATGATGGTTTCACTAACCTGCTGTTACTAACTGTGATGATGGTTTCACTAACCTGCTGTTACCTACTGTGATGATGGTTTCACTAACCTGATATTACTTACTCTGATTATGGTCTCTTTAACCTGCTGTTACTTACTCGGATGATGGTTTCTTTAACCTGCTGTTACTAACTGTGATGATGGTTTCACTAACCTGATGTTAATTACTCGGATGATCGTTTCACTAACCTGGTATTACTTACTGTGATGATGGTTTCACTAACCTGCTGTTACTAACTCTGATGATTGTTTCACTAACCTGCTGTTACTTACTGTGATGATGGTTTCACTAACCTGCTGTTGCCTACTCTGATGATGGTTTCACTAACCTGGTGTTAGTTACTATAATGATGGTTTCACTAACCTGCTGTTACTTACTCTGATGATGGTTTCACTAACCTGGTGTTACTTGATATGATGATGGTTTCTTTAACCTGCTGTTACTTACTGTGATGATGGTTTCACTAACCTGGTGTTACTTACTCTGATGATGGTTTCACTAACCTGCTGTTACCTACTCTGATGATGGTTTCACTAACCTGCTGTTACCTACTCTGATGATGGTTTCACTAACCTGCTGTTACCTAATCTGATGATGGTTTCACTAACCTGCTGTTACTTACTCTGATGATGGTTTCACGAACCTGCTGTTACTTACTCTGATGATGGTTTCACTAACCTGATGTTACTTACTCTGATGATGGTTTCACTAACCTGATGTTACTTACTCTGATGATGGTGTCTTTAACCTGCTTTTACTAACTGTGATGATGGTTTCACTAACCTGCTGTTACTTGATGTGATGATGGTTTCACTAACCTGCTGTTACCTACTGTGATGCTGGTTTCACTAACCTGCTGTTACTTCCTCTGATGATGGTTTCACTAACCTGCTTTTACCTACTGTGATGATGGTTTCACTAACCTGATATTACTTACTCTGATGATGGTTTCACTAACCTGCTGTTAATTACTCTGATGATGGTTTCACTAACCTGCTGTTACCTACTCTGATGATGGTTTCACTAACCTGATGTTACTTACTCTGATGATGGTTTCACTAACCTGCTGTTACTTACTCTGATGATGGTTTCACTAACCTGGTGTTACTTACTCTGATGATGGTTTCACTAACCTGGTGTTAATTACTATAATGATGGTTTCTTTAACCTGGTGTTACTTACTGTGATGATGGTTTCACTAACCTGCTGTTACCTACTCTGATGATGGTTTCACTAACCTGGTGTTAGTTACTATAATGATGGTTTCACTAACCTGCTGTTACTTACTCTGATGATGGTTTCACTAACCTGGTGCTACTTGATGTGATGATGGTTTCTTTAACCTGCTGTTACTTACTGTGATGATGGTTTCACTAACCTGGTGTTACTTACTCTGATGATGATTTCACTAACGTGCTGTTACCTACTCTGATGATGGTTTCACTAACCTGCTGTTACCTACTCTGATGATGGTTTCACTAACCTGCTGTTACTTACTCTGATGATGGTTTCACTAACCTGCTGTTACTTACTCTGATGATGGTTTCACGAACCTGCTGTTACTTACTCTGATGATGGTTTCACTAACCTGATGTTACTTACTCTGATGATGGTTTCACTAACCTGCTGTTACTTACTCTGATGATGGTTTCACGAACCTGCTGTTACTTACTCTGATGATGGTTTCACTAACCTGATGTTACTTACTCTGATGATGGTTTCACTAACCTGATGTTACTAACTCTGATGATGGTCTCTTTAACCTGCTTTTACTAACTGCGATGATGGTTTCACTAACCTGCTGTTACTTGATGAGATGATGGTTTCACTAACCTGCTGTTACCTACTGTGATGATGGTTTCACTAACCTGCTGTTACTTACTCTGATGATGGTTTCACTAACCTGATATTACTTACTCTGATGATGGTTTCACTAACCTGCTGTTACCTACTGTGATGATGGTTTCACTAACATGATATTACTTACTCTGATGATGGTCTCTTTAACCTGCTGTTACTTACTCGGATTATGGTTTCTTTAACCTGCTGTTACTTACTGTGATGATGGTTTCACTAACCTGATGTTACTTACTCTGATGATGGTTTCACTAACCTGATGTTACTTACTCTGATGATGGTCTCTTTAACCTGCTTTTACTAACTGCGATGATGGTTTCACTAACCTGCTGTTACTTGATGTGATGATGGTTTCACTAACCTGCTGTTACCTACTGTGATGATGGTTTCACTAACCTGCTGTTACTTACTCTGATGATGGTTTCACTAACCTGATATTACTTACTCTGATGATGGTTTCACTAACCTGCTGTTACATACTGTGATGATGGTTTCACTAACATGATATTACTTACTCTGATGATGGTCTCTTTAACCTGCTGTTACTTACTCGGATTATGGTTTCTTTAACCTGCTGTTACCTACTGTGATGATGGTTTCACTAACCTGCTGTTGCCTACTCTGATGATGGTTTCACTAACCTGGTGTTAGTTACTATAATGATGGTTTCACTAACCTGCTGTTACTTACTCTGATGATGGTTTCACTAACCTGGTGTTACTTGATATGATGATGGTTTCTTTAACCTGCTGTTACTTACTGTGATGATGGTTTCACTAACCTGGTGTTACTTACTCTGATGATGGTTTCACTAACCTGCTGTTACCTAATCTGATGATGGTTTCACTAACCTGCTGTTACTTACTCTGATGATGGTTTCACGAACCTGCTGTTACTTACTCTGATGATGGTTTCACTAACCTGATGTTACTTACTCTGATGATGGTTTCACTAACCTGATGTTACTTACTCTGATGATGGTGTCTTTAACCTGCTTTTACTAACTGTGATGATGGTTTCACTAACCTGCTGTTACTTGATGTGATGATGGTTTCACTAACCTGCTGTTACCTACTGTGATGATGGTTTCGCTAACCTGATATAACTTACTCTGATGATGGTCTTTTTAACCTGCTGTTACTTACTCTGATGATGGTTTCACTAACCTGCTGTTACTTACTCTGATGATGGTTTCACTAACCTGCTGTTACCTACTCTGATGATGGTTTCACTAACCTGATGTTAGTTACTCTGATGATGGTTTCACTAACCTGCTGTTACCTACTCTGATGATGGTTTCACTAACCTGATGTTAGTTACTCTGATGATGGTTTCTTTAACCTGCTGTTACTTAGTCTGATGATGGTTTCACTAACCTGCTGTTACTTACAGTGATGATGGTTTCACTAACCTGCTGTTACCTACTCTGATGATGGTTTCACTAACCTGGTGTTAATTACTATAATGATGGTTTCACTAACCTGCTGTTACTTACTCTGATGATGGTTTCACTAACCTGGTGTTACTTGATGTGATGATGGTTTCTTTAACCTGCTGTTACTTACTGTGATGATGGTTTCACAAACCAGGTGTTACTTACTCTGATGATGGTTTCACTAACCTGATGTTAATTACTCTGATGATGGTTTCACTAACCTGGTGTTACTTACTCTGATGATGGTTTCACTAACCTGGTGTTACCTACTCTGATGATAGTTTCACTAACCTGATGTTAATTACTCTGATGATGGTTTCACTAACCTGGTGTTACTTACTGTGATGATAGTTTCACTAACCTTGGTATTACTTACTGTGATGATGGTTTCACTAACCTGCTGTTACTAACTGTGATGATGGTTTCACTAACCTACTGTTAATTACTCAGATGATGGTTTCTTTAACCTGCTGTTAATTACTCTGATGATGGTTTCACTAACCTGGTGCTACTTGATGTGATGATGGTTTCTTTAACCTGCTGTTACTTACTGTGATGATGGTTTCACTAACCTGCTGTTACTTACTCTGATGATGGTTTCACTAACGTGCTGTTACCTACTCTGATGATGGTTTCACTAACCTGCTGTTACCTACTCTGATGATGGTTTCACTAACCTGCTGTTACCTACTCTGATGATGGTTTCACTAACCTGCTGTTACTTACTCTGATGATGGTTTCACGAACCTGCTGTTAATTACTCTGATGATGGTTTCACTAACCTGATGTTACTTACTCTGATGATGGTTTCACTAACCTGATGGTACTTACTCTGATGATGGTCTCTTTAACCTGCTTTTACTAACTGCGATGATGGTTTCACTAACCTGCTGTTTCTTGATGTGATGATGGTTTCACTAACCTGCTGTTACCTACTGTGATGATGGTTTCACTAACCTGCTGTTACTTACTCTGATGATGGTTTCACTAACCTGATATTACTTACTCTGATGATGGTTTCACTAACCTGCTGTTACCTACTGTGATGATGGTTTCACTAACATGATATTACTTACTCTGATGATGGTCTCTTTAACCTGCTGTTACTTACTCGGATTATGGTTTCTTTAACCTGCTGTTACTAACTGTGATGATGGTTTCACTAACCTGATGTTAATTACTCGGATGATCGTTTCTCTAACCTGGTATTACTTACTGTGATGATGGTTTCACTAACCTGCTGTTACTTACTCTGATGATAGTTTCACTAACCTGGTATTACTTACTGTGATGATGGTTTCACTAACCTGCTGTTACTAACTGTGATGATGGTTTCACTAACCTGCTGTTACTTACTCTTATGATAGTTTCACTAACCTGGTATTACTTACTGTGATGATGGTTTCACTAACCTGATGTTACTTACTCTGATGATGGTTTCACTAACCTGATGTTAATTACTCTGATGATGGTTTCACTAACCTGATGTTAATTACTCTGATGATGGTTTCACTAACCTGCTGTTACTAACTGTGATGATGGTTTCACTAACCTGCTGTTACCTACTCTGATGATGGTTTCACTAACCTGGTGTTAGTTACTATAATGATGGTTTCACTAACCTGCTGTTACTTACTCTGATGATGGTTTCACTAACCTGGTGTTACTTGATATGATGATGGTTTCTTTAACCTGCTGTTACTTACTGTGATGATGGTTTCACTAACCTGGTGTTACTTACTCTGATGATGGTTTCACTAACCTGCTGTTACCTACTCTGATGATGGTTTCACTAACCTGCTGTTACCTACTCTGATGATGGTTTCACTAACCTGCTGTTACCTAATCTGATGATGGTTTCACTAACCTGCTGTTACTCTGATGATGGTTTCACTAACCTGATGTTACTTACTCTGATGATGGTTTCACTAACCTGATGTTACTTACTCTGATGATGGTGTCTTTAACCTGCTTTTACTAACTGCGATGATGGTTTCACTAACCTGCTGTTACTTGATGTGATGATGGTTTCACTAACCTGCTGTTACCTACTGTGATGAAGGTTTCACTAACCTGCTGTTACTTACTCTGATGATGGTTTCACTAACCTGATATTACTTACTCTGATGATGTTTTCACTAACCTGCTGTTACCTACTGTGATGATGGTTTCACTAACATGATATTACTTACTCTGATGATGGTCTGTTTAACCTGCTGTTACTTACTCGGATTATGGTTTCTTTAACCTGCTGTTACTAACTGTGATGATGGTTTCACTAACCTGATGTTAATTACTCGGATGATCGTTTCACTAACCTGGTATTACTTACTGTGATGATGGTTTCACTAACCTGCTGTTACTTACTCTGGTGATAGTTTCACTAACCTGGTATTACTTACTGTGATGATGGTTTCACTAACCTGCTGTTACTAACTGTGATGATGGTTTCGCTAACCTGCTGTTACTTACTCTTATGATAGTTTCACTAACCTGGTATTACTTACTGTGATGATGGTTTCACTAACCTGCTGTTACTAACTGTGATGATGGTTTCACTAACCTGATGTTAATTACTCTGTTGATGGTTTCACTAACCTGGTGTTACTTACTCTGATGATGGTCTCTTTAACCTGTTGTTACTTACTCTGATGATGGTCTCTTTAACCTGTTGTTACCTACTCTGATGATGGTCTCTTTAACCTGTTGTTACTTACTCTGATGATGGTTTCTTTAACCTGCTGTTACTTACTCGGATGATGGTTTCTTTAACCTGCTGTTACCTACTCTGATGATGGTTTCACTAACCTGCTGTTACTTACTCTGATGATGGTTTCACTAATCTGCTGTTACCTACTGTGATGATGGTTTCACTAACCTGGTGTTACCTACTCTGATGATGGTTTCACTAACCTGCTGTTACTAACTGTGATGATGGTTTCACTAACCTGGTGTTACCTACTGTGATGATGGTTTCACTAACCTGATATTACTTACTCTGATTATGGTCTCTTTAACCTGCTGTTACTTACTCGGATGATGGTTTCTTTAACCTGCTGTTACTAACTGTGATGATGGTTTCACTAACCTGATGTTAATTACTCGGATGATCGTTTCACTAACCTGGTATTACTTACTCTGATGATGGTTTCACTAACCTGCTGTTACTAACTGTGATGATGGTTTCACTAACCTGCTGTTACTTACTCGGATGATGGTTTCTTTAACCTGCTGTTACTAACTGTGATGATGGTTTCACTAACCTGATGTTAATTACTCGGATGATCGTTTCACTAACCTGGTATTACTTACTGTGATGATGGTTTCACTAACCTGCTCTTACTTACTCTGATGATAGTTTCACTAACCTGGTATTACTTACTGTGATGATGGTTTCACTAACCTGCTGTTACTAACTGTGATGATGGTTTCACTAACCTGCTGTTACTAACTGTGATGATGGTTTCACTAACCTGCTGTTACTAACTGTGATGATGGTTTCACTAACCTGATGTTATTTACTCTGATGATGGTCTCTTTAACCTGTTGTTACTTACTCTGATGATGGTTTCCTTAACTTGCTGTTACTTACTCGGATGATGGTTTCTTTAACCTGCTGTTGCTAACTGTGATGATGGTTTCACTAACCTGCTGTTACTTACTCTGATGATGGTTTCACTAACCTGGTGTTACCTACTCTGATGATCATTTCACTAACCTGGTGTTACCTACTCTGATGATCATTTCACTAACCTGGTGTTACCTACTCTGATGATGGTTTCACTAACCTGCTGTTGCTAACTGTGATGATGGTTTCACTAACCTGATGTTAATTACTCTGAGGATGGTTTCACTAACCTGGTGTTACCTACTCTGATGATGGTTTCACTAACCTGCTGTTACTAACTGTGATGATGGTTTCACTAACCTGCTGTTACTAACTGTGATGATGGTTTCACTAACCTGATGTTAATTACTCTGATGATGGTTTCACTAACCTGATGTTACCTACTCTGATGATGGTTTCACTAACCTGCTGTTACAAACTGTGATGATGGTTTCACTAACCTGATGTTAATTACTCTGATGATGGTTTCACTAACCTGGTGTTACTAACTGTGATGATGGTTTCACTAACCTGCTGTTACCTACTCTGATGATGGTTTCACTAACCTGCTGTTACTAACTGTGATGATGGTTTTTCTAACCTGCTGTTACTAACTGTGATGATGGTTTCACTAACCTGATGTTAATTACTCTGATGATGGTTTCACTAACCTGCTGTTACCTACTCAGATGATGGTTTCACTAACCTGGTGTTACCTACTCTGATGATGGTTTCACTAACCTGCTGTTACTAACTGTGATGATGGTTTCACTAACCTGATGTTAATTACTCTGATGATGGTTTCACTAACCTGGTGTTACTAACTGTGATGATGGCTTCACTAACCTGCTGTTACCTACTCTGATGATGGTTTCACTAACCTGGTGTTACCTACTCTGATGATGGTTTCACTAACCTGGTGTTACCTACTCTGATGATGGTTTCACTAACCTGGTGTTACCTACTCTGATGATGGTTTCACTAACCTGGTGTTACCTACTCTGATGATGGTTTCACTAACCTGGTGTTACCTACTCTGATGATGGTTTCACTAACCTGGTGTTACCTACTCTGATGATGGCTTCACTAACCTGCTGTTACCTACTCTGATGATGGTTTCACTAACCTGGTGTTACCTACTCTGATGATGGTTTCACTAACCTGGGATTACCTACTCTGATGATGGTTTCACTAACCTGGTGTTACTAACTGTGATGATGGCTTCACTAACCTGCTGTTACTTAATGTGATGATGTTTTCTTTAACCTGCTGTTACTTACTGTGATGATGATATAATTCTACAACCCAGATTGAAACGACGTTTAAACTAAAAATCAGCCTTTATCAAAACCCTTATCCCTTTTATTGTTTTCAATCAATCAATCAATCAATCAATCAAGCAATCAATCAAGCAATCAACGGGAAAAAACTATTCCTGACCTCAATCACTGCTATTACAGTTTCGATTTCAGAGAACAGACACCACTCATCCCCCTCTGCCACCAGGCTCTCTCGCTCCTTCTCTTTAACCTGCCCTCCGTTTGTTTGAGGTGCCACAGTCTGCCAGCAGAGGGTGCTGGGGACAATTCTGTTTCTTCTAATGAGACCCCCCGCAGGGCATCTTACTCAGTAAAACGTCGCCTTTCTCATAGATAGATAGATAGATAGATAGATAGATAGATAGATAGATAGATAAATAGATAGATAGATAGATAGATAGATAGATAGATAGATAGATAGATAGATAGATAGATAGATAGATAGATAGATAGATAGATAGATGGACAGCTAGATAGCTGGATAGATGGACAGATAGATCTTTATTTGAATACACTCTAAGGAAAGATCCAGAATTACAGAAAATATTGATGAAACATGAACTCACTTTTGGCACATCAACTGCCATGTGTGAAAACTCGTTGTCAGAGTTGAAAACGTCTTTCCAGACAAATGGCTAGCCGTGTTGCATGAAGCGAAAGTGCACGTGGTACAGGAGTCTTCTGACATGGACTTGACAGCAAGATTTCACAATGAGTGGAGTGATGATGTCATGCAGAGATTCAACTCGCAGCAGAATCGCTGCCTTCAGCTCTACTAACCGGTGTGTTCAGTATTCTATTTAGCAACATTATTGTGGAAGGTGTCTACTGTGGCATTTAAACTTCAGCTCTACTAACCGGTGTGTTCAGTATTCTATTTAGCAACATTATTGTGGAAGGTGTCTACTGTGGCATTTAAACTTCAGCTCTACTAACCGGTGTGTTCAGTATTCTATTTAGCAACATTATTGTGGAAGGTGTCTACTGTGGCATTTAAACTTCAGCTCTACTAACCGGTGTGTTCAGTATTCTATTTAGCAACATTATTGTGGAAGGTGTCTACTGTGGCATTTAAACTTCAGCTCTACTAACCGGTGTGTTCAGTATTCTATTTAGCAACATTATTCTGGAAGGTGTCTACTGTGGCATTTAAACTTCAGCTCTACTAACCGGTGTGTTCAGTATTCTATTTAACAACATTATTGTTTTGTGCCAATTACATTGCAAGCCTTTATTTGTCTATGATATATTTCTACATATATATTTATTGTTTGTCTATAACACACACACACACACACACATATATATATATATATATATATATATCAAAAACTTTTCATGCATCTAAAAAGGCATTTAATGCATCTGATTCTAGATGCGTTAAAATAAACGTTTAATGCATCCAAAATCATTTACATGCATGATGGGTGAAACGGCCATTTAAAACCTAAAACACCTTTTAAGCACGAATAACTTGGACTTTGAGTCATGTTAGTTATACTTGGAGTCATATTTGTCTTGGACTTGGAGTCCTATTTGTCTATGAATAATATATTTATTTATATATATATTTGTCTGAGATATATATATATATATGTCTATAATATATTTCTATGTATACATTTGTCTATAATATATTTCTGTATATATTTATTTGTCGATAATATAATTCTGTATATATGTCTATGATATATTTCTCTATATATATTTCTATATATATTTAATTGTCTATAATATATTTCCAAATATAATTTGTCTATCATATATAGTATATATACACTCACCGGCCACTTTATTAGGCACACCTGTCCAACTGCTCGTTAACGCAAATTTCTAATCAGCCAATCACATGGCAGCAACTCAATGCATTTAGGCATGTAGACATGGTCAAGACGATCTGCTGCAGTTCAAACCGAGCATCACAATGGGGAAGAAAGGTGATTTAAGTGACTTTGAACGTGGCATGGTTGTTGGTGCCAGACGGGCTGGTCTGAGTATTTCAAAAACTGCTGATTTACTGGGATTTTCACGCACAACCATCTCTAGGGTTTACAGAAAATGGTCCGAAAAAGAGAAACTATCCAGTGAGCGGCAGTTCTGTGGGCGAAAATGCCTTGTTGATGCCAGAGGTCAGAGGAGAATGGCCAGACTGGTTCGAGCTGATAGAAAGGCAACAGTAACTCCAATAACCACTCATTACAACCGAGGTATGCAGAAGAGCATCTCTGAACGCACAACACGTCGAACCTTGAGGCGGATGGGCTACAGCAGCAGAAGACCACACCGGGTGCCACTCCTGTCAGCTAAGAACAGGAAACTGAGGCTACAATTCACACAGGCTCACCAAAATTGGACAATAGAAGACTGGAAAAACGTTGCCTGGTCTGATGAGTCTCGATTTCTGCTGCGACATTCGGATGGTAGGGTCAGAATTTGGCATCAACAACATGAAAGCATGGATCCATCCTGCCTTGTATCAACGGTTCAGGCTGGTGGTGGTGGTGTAATGGTGTGGAGGATATTTTCTTGGCACACTTTGGGCCCCTTAGTACCAATTGAGCATCGTGTCAATGCCACAGCCTACCTGAGTATTGTTGCTGACCATGTCCATCCCTTTATGACCACAGTGTTCCCATCTTCTGATGGCTACTTCCAGCAGGATAACGCGCCATGTCATAAAGCTCGAATCATCTCAGACTGGTTTCTTGAACATGACAATGAGTTCACTGTACTCAAATGGCCTCCACAGTCACCAGATCTCAATCCAATAGAGCACCTTTGGGAAGTGGCGGACCGGGAGATTCGGATCATGGATGTGCAGCCGACAAATCTGCAGCAACTGCGTGATGCTATCATGTCAATATGGACCAAACTCTCTGAGGAATTTTTCCAGTACCTTGTTGAATCTATGCCACGAAGGATTAAGGCAGTTCTGAAGGCAAAAGGGGGTCCAACCCGGTACTAGCAAGGTGTACCTAATAAAGTAGCCAGTGAGTGTATATATATATATATATATATACTTAGCACAAAAAGTAAGGAAATGTGTATTTGGTAGATTATTTCTTTGTTGTAACAATGCTTCTTGGCAATAAATCTGATACCGTTGGAAAGCCTGTTTATTTCCCTTTTAAATGAGGCCACATTTGTAATGAACATGCATTTGTGGGATGAGCAGCAGAGCTGAGTATGTGGGTTGCGCCCATGAAAAATTTGCCAAATCTTCTCTGCCAATGCCAAACAGCTTATTTTGCTGTTGCTATTGACTCTTGTTTTGAGCTTCTGGTACCCCAGGTGCTGACAATCAGCTGCCTGATAGAAGATTTATTGCCAAGAAGCATTGTTACAACAAAGAAATAATCTACCAAACACTCATTTCCTTCCTTAATCTGCTAAGTATATATATATATATATATATATATATATATATATATAGATAGATAGATAGATAGATAGATAGATAGATAGATAGATAGATAGATATATACAGTGTATATATTCACACCCCTTCACTTTCCCCACATTTTGTTATGTTACAGCCTTATTCCAAAATGGATTAAATTCCTTTTTTTTTCTAATCAACCTACATACAATTCCTCATGATGGCAAAGTGAAAAAGGTTTTGTAGAAATTTTTGCAAATTTATTAAAAATAAAAAACTGAAATATTGCATGTACATAAGTATTCACACCCTTTGCTATGACACTCAAAATTGAGGTCAGGTTCATCCTGTTTCCACTGATCATCTTTGAGATGTTTCTACATCTTGATTGGAGTCCACCCATAGTAAATTCAATTGATTGGACATGATTTGGAAAGGCACACACCTGTCTATATAAGGTCCCACTGTTGACGGTGCATGTCAGAGCAGAAACCAAGCCATGAAGTCAAAGGAATTGTCTGTGGACCTCTGAGACAGGATTGTGTCGAGGCACAGATCTGGGGAAGGGTACAAAAAAACTTCTACAGCTTTGAAGGTCCCGAAGAGCACAGTGGTCTCCATTGTTCGTAAATGGAAGAAGTTTGGATCCACCAGGACTCTTCCTAGAGCTGGCCGCCCAGCCAAACTGAGCAATCGGGGGAGAAGGGCCTTGGTCGGGGAGGTGACCAAGAACCCGATGGTCACTCTGACAGAGCTCCAGCGTTCCTCTGTGGAGATGGGAGAACCTTCCAGAAGGACAACCATCTCTGCAGCACTCCACCAATCAGGCCTTTATGGTAGAGTGGCCAGATGGAAGCCTCTGCTCAGTAAAAGGCACATGACAGCCTGCTTGGAGTTTGCCAGAAAGCACCTAAAGGACTCTCAAACCATGAGAAACAAGATTCTCTGGTCTGATGAAACCAAGATTGAACTGTTTGGCCTGAATGCCAAACGTCACGTCTGGAGGAAACCAGGCACCTCTCATCATCTTGCTAATACCACCCCTACAGTGAAGCATGGTGGTGGCAGCATCATGCTGTGGGGATGTTTTTCAGCGGCAGGAACTGGGTGACTAGTCAGGATCGAGGGAAAGATGAATGGAGCAAAGTACAGAGAGATCCTTGATGAAAACCTGCTCCAGAGTGCTCAGGACCTCAGACTGGGACGAAGGTTTACCTTTCAACACGACAAGGACCCTAAGCACATAACCAAGACAACAAAGGAGTGGCTTCGGGACAAGTCTGTGAACGTCCTTGAGTGGCCCAGCCAGAGCCCACACTTGAACCCCATTGAACGTCTCTGGAAAGACCTGAAAATAGCTGTGCAGCGACGCTCCCCATCTAACCTTACAGAGCTGGAGAGGATCTGCAGAGAACCAAGTACTGAGTAAAGGGTGTGAATACTTATGTACATGCAATATTTCAGTTTTTTATTTTTAATAAATTTGTAAAAATTTCTACAAAACCTTTTTCACTTTGTCATTATGGGGCATTGTGTGTAGATTGATGAGAAAAAAAAGGAATTTAATCCATTTTGGAATCAGGCTGTAACATAACAAAATGTGGGGAAAGTGAAGGGGTGAGAATACTTCCCGGATGCACTGTATGTATGTATCTTTGTTAAAAGAAACACTTAAAGGTAGGGAAAGTGCTCATCAAATAAGGAGCAAAATAATCTTTTTATTTCCTTTACTGTGATTATAGTATCATCAACAAGAATCATCAACAAATCAATGGCACCGTCATCACAACCGGACTCCATGGGCTGTTTGTTCATAAGGGTGATCGGGCGATGCACCACCAAAGGGGAAAAGGAGGGATTTTTCTCTCTCATATTCTACCACGGTGTTACAGTAGTTGTGACTGTTCTAGACAGATTGGCGTGCCTCTGTATGTTATTCTCCAATCAGCATAAGGTCGTGCTCCATGGAGTACCACCCCTTTTGGACGATTTCAGTCAGGTTGAAAATCGCCCAGATTGCTCTGATAGACTCTCATGTAAAATCATATTTTTTCAAATCGCAGGCTCTACAGTGCAATCCCTATGGGTTCCAGGAGGGCTTGCACTAACGTGCTTTCGTCATACATAAGCTGGGGGTAGCCAGGGCAGCGACCTCGATCTACTCACATTCAAGGTCAACATGACTAGTGTTCAGACTCAGAGCAACTCCATCGCATCGTTAAGAGAAGTTCCTTTCAGTAGACGTAGTAAAGAACATAACTTGGCAACGAAACAATTAGGACCCCCCCAGACCAAATTTAAACATCAAACCAGTTTCCACCGGGGGGGGGGTCATATAACTGGGGATTTTCGCGGTGCTGGCATGAGCGGGAAAACCTGGCTAGCAGGCTGTGAAGTAGCCAATGTTGTATTTTGCTACCCCTGCTTACTTTTCCACCCTGATGGCAGCATGGCGGACACCACCACATGAACAACTCCAGGAGTCACCTACATGCACCGTCTGCCTGAAAAGGTGGAGCAACATGAGGCATCAAAGATCCATATGGGCAGTTGTTTGAAATTTTCAGCGTTTGGGAGGGTGAAGATTGCCACTCAGTTAGATGAGAGCTACAGGCTAGCAGTTCGTCGTCACAACGATGAGGTGAGCAAGAACAGACACATCCTAGCCCATCTCATCGATTGTGTGAAATTTTGTGGAGTGTTTGAGTTAGCCTTGTGAGGCAAAGATGAAAGTGAGGGCTCCAACAACCCTGGCATTTTTCGTGGCCTGGTCGACTTGGTGGCATCTTTAGATGAGGCATTTGAGGAGCACCTCAAAACTGCTGCAGTTTTCAAGGGCACTTGGAAGACTGTGCAGAACAAGCTTTTGGAATGCATGCTAGCAGTCATCAGGGGACGTGTAATGGAGGAGGTCAAGTCTGCTAACTTTGTAGCCATTCAAACAGATGAGACCACCGACGTTTCAACACAGTTTCCAGTGGTGCTTGTGGTGAGATATATCGACACGAACCATGCAGTGCAGGAACGTCTTTTTTTCTTTTTCTCCCTGTTATTGATGCAACTTCCACTTCGCTTGCCAGTGTGCTTTTGGACAGACTGAACAGTCTTTTTTCCGACGGTGATAAGGAGAAACTCACCGTGCAAGCATATGACGGAGCCAGTGTGATGAGGGGAGAGTGGTCTGGTGTGCAGCAAAAGGTTCGTGAGCATTTCAAAAATGCCCATTATGTGCATTGCTATCCAAAGGAGTTGGTAAACATCGGATCACAAAGAGCTACGCATATCAATAGCTCTGACAGCGCCTCCTAGAGGATAAATTCTGAGTCTCATCAGCAGCCAGTCAGACTAGCTTGGTCTAGTCAGAAAGGCACGAACTGAGGAAGCCTCTTGGATGAGAGGCGAAACGTCTTCACGGATAAATACCAAGTCCAGTTGCACTTGATTCAACTCCTTCATACCATACCATTGTCACTTTCCATAGGTGACAGTTATACGAATGTTCACTCCATGCAAT
>NC_079231.1:975000-982500 GCF_029633865.1 Lampris incognitus | reverse complement strand
ATTACATCTTAAATTATTAAATTACATATTAAATTGTGTCATAAATTACATATTAAATTATATATTAAATTATATATGAAATTATATCTTAAATTACATATGAAATTATATATGAAATTATATCTTAAATTACATATTAAATTATATATGAAATTATATCTTAAATTACATCTTAAATTATATATGAAATTATATCTTAAATTACATCTTAAATTATATATGAAATTATATATTAAATTACATCTTAAATTAAATGTTAAATTATATATTAAATTACATATTAAATTATATCTTAAATTATGTATCAAATTACATATTAAATCATGTTAAATTGCCTCTCAAATTACATATTAAATTATATATTAAATTACATATATCTTGAATTATATCTTAAATTACATATTAAATTACATATTAAATTGTAAAATTACATCTTAAATTATTAAATTACATATTAAATTGTGTCATAAATTACATATTAAATTATATATTAAATTATCTTAAATTATATCTTAAATTATGTATCAAATTACATATTAAATCATGTTAAATTGCCTCTCAAATTACATATTAAATTATATATTAAATTACATATTATATCTTGAATTATATCTTAAATTACATATTAAATTACATATTAAATTGTAAAATTACATCTTAAATTATTAAATTACATATTAAATTGTGTCATAAATTACATATTAAATTATATATTAAATTATATCTTAAATTCTATATTATATGACATCTTAAATTTCATATTAAATTAGGCGCAGGATAAGCAGTTTGTATAATTAGTGAATCAGGAAGTTCAGCGGATTAGCAAGGAGGAAGTGAGGGCAGCTATGAAGAGGATGAAGAGTGGAAAGGCAGTTGGTCCTGATGACATACCTGTGGAGGCATGGAGGTGTTTAGGAGAGATGGCAGTGGGGTTTTTAACTAGATTGTTTAACACAATCCTGGAAAGTGAGAGGATGCCTGAGGAGTGGAGAAGAAGCATACTGGTACCGATTTTCAAGAACAAGGGTGATGTGCAGAACTGTAACAACTACAGAGGTATAACGTTGATCAGCCACAGCATGAAGATATGGGAAAGAGTAATAGAAGCTAGGTTAAGAGGAGGAGAGGTGATGATCAGCCACAGCATGAAGATATGGGAAAGAGTAATAGAAGCTAGGTTAAGAGGAGGAGAGGTGATGATCAGCAGCAGCAGTATGGTTTCATGCCAGGAAAGAGCACCACAGATGTGATGTTTGCTTTGAGAATGTTGATGGAGAAGTATAGAGGAGGCCAGAAGGAGGTACATTGTGTCTTTGTAGATTTAGAGAAAGCTTATGACAGGGTGCCGAGAGAGGAGGTGTGGTATTGTATGAGGAAGTCAGGAGTTGCAGAGAAGTATGTAGGAGTGGTGCAGGATACGTATGAGGGCAGTGTGACAGTGGTGAGGTGTGTGGTTGGAGTGACAGATGGGTTCAAGGTGGAGGTGGGATTACATCAAGGATCGGCTCTGAGCCCTTTCTTGTTTGCAATGGTGATGGACAGGTTGACGGACGAGATCAGGCAGGAGTCTCCATGGACGATGATGTTTGTGGATGACATTGTGATGTGTAGCGAGAGTAGGGTGCAGGTGGAGGAGAGCCTGGAGAGGTGGAGGTATGCACTGGAGAGAAGAGGAATGAAAGTCAGTAGGAGCAAGACAGAATACCTATGCGTGAATGAGAGGGAGGACAGTGGAATGGTCAGGATGCAAGGAGTGGAGGTGACGAAGGCATTTGAGTTTAAATACTTGGGGTCAACTGTCCAAAGTAACGGGGAGTGCAGAAGAGAGGTGAAGAAGAGAGTGCAGGCAGGGTGGAGTGGGTGGAGAAGAGTGTCAGGAGTGATGTGTGACAGAAGGGTACCAGCAAGAGTTAAAGGGAAGGTTTACAAGATGGTGGTGAGACCAGCTATGTTGTATGGTTTGGAGACAGTGGCACTGATGAGAAGACAGGAGGTGGAGCTGGAGTTGGCAGAGATGAAGATGATAAGATTTTCACTGGGAGTGATGAAGAAGGACAGGATTAGGAAGGAGTATATTAGAGGGACAGCTCAGGTTGGACGGTTTGGAGACAAAGCAAGAGAGGCAAGATTGAGATGGTTTGGACATGTGTGGAGGAGAGATGCTGAGTATACTGGGGGAAGGATGCTGAATATGGAGCTGCCAGGGAAGAGGAGAAGAGGAAGGCCAAAGAGGAGGTTTATGGATGTGGTGAGGGAGGACATCCAGGTGGCTGGTATACAGAGGAAGATGCAGAGGACAGGAAGAGATGGAAACAGATGATCCGATGTGGCGCCCCCTAACGGGAGCAGCAGAAGGTAATAGTAGATAAGCAGTTTGTATAATGGATGGATGGATATTAAATTATATAACAAATTACATCTTAAATTAGCCATCCATCCATCCATCCATCCATCCATCCATCCATCCATCCATCCATCCATCCATTGTCTGAACCGCTTATCCTGCTCTGAGGGTGGTGGGGTGCTGCAGCCTCTCCCAGCAGTCATTGGGCAGCAGGAGGGGAGACACCCTGGACAGGCCGCCAGCCCATCACAGGGCCGACGTAGACGAGTCAATAGTTCTGATAGAAGACAAGAGTTCATTCCTTCAGACACACTGCACTACACATATTACTACATGTAGACACACTACACTACACATTACTACATGTACTAATATGTTTACGCTCTGCACTACACACATTTCTACATGTACTAATATGTCTACATGTAGAGACACTACACTACACATATTGCGACATGTAGACACACTACATATATTACTCCATGTAAACTCACTACACTACACATGTAGACACACTACACTACACTACACTACACTACACATATTAGTACATGTAGACACAGTGCACATACTACTAGACATATGTACATGTTAATTGGGTTTACAGGTAAGTGGGTGTAGTAACCAGGTTGAGCAGCTATGTACTGGCAGATAAGTGTACAGATAAAAGTACACATGTGGGCTTTGGGCCATCGGCTCAGTGATTATAAACATGATGTTCAGCTGATCATGTGCTGTCAATCAAAAGGGGAAAAACACTTGTCACTTAAGAGCTGATTGTTGTTTGTCTGTTAGATACAACATAATTACACCTTATTTTCCATGTCTCAGGAAGACTGTAGAGTTGTGTAGCTAAACTTCTGTTTTTACATTGTGAACAGTTGAATATAAACGTGATAGATATTTGCATTGAACAACCCAGTCAGAGTGCTGCTGGTGGGAAGCATCCATGTTGTTGCACTTCATGTGGGTCCCACTTAAACACATGTCTCCGGGATGCTGGACAGCAGCTGCACTACACACACTGGGACACCATAGGGAATTGTGCTACAGTTGTGTAACACAGACAGGACAGCAGAAGAAGAAGACACTTTATTGTGTGTCATTGTACATACAACAAAACTCATCCTCTGCATGTAACCACCCTGTTGTATAGGAACATGTAACCATCCTGTTGTATAACAGCATGTAACCATCCTGTTGTATAGGAACATGTAACCATCCTGTTGTATAGGAACATGTAACCATCCTGTTGTATAGGAACATGTAACCATCCTGTTGTATAGGAACATGTAACCATCCTGTTGTATAACAGCATGTAACCATCCTGTTGTATAGGAACATGTAACCATCCTGTTGTATAGGAACATGTAACCATCCTGTTGTACAGGAGCATGTAACCATCCTGTTGTATAGGAACATGTAACCATCCTGTTGTATAGGAGCATGTAACCATCCTGTTGTATAGGAACATGTAACCATCCTGTTGTATAGGAGCATGTAACCATCCTGTTGTATAGGAACATGTAACCATCCTGTTGTATAGGAGCATGTAACCATCCTGTTGTATAGGAGCATGTAACCATCCTGTTGTATAGGAACATGTAACCATCCTGTTGTATAGGAGCATGTAACCATCCTGTTGTATAGGAGCATGTAACCATCCTGTTGTATAGGAACATGTAACCATCCTGTTGTATAGGAGCATGTAACCATCCTGTTGTATAGGAGCATGTAACCATCCTGTTGTATAGGAGCATGTAACCATCCTGTTGTATAGGAGCATGTAACCATCCTGTTGTATAGGAGCATGTAACCATCCTGTTGTATAGGAGCATGTAACCATCCTGTTGTATAGGAGCATGTAACCATCCTGTTGTATAGGAGCATGTAACCATCCTGTTGTATAGGAGCATGTAACCATCCTGTTGTATAGGAGCATGTAACCATCCTACCATCCTACTGTATAGGAGCATGTAACCATCCTGTTGTATAGGAGCATGTAACCATCCTGTTGTATAGGAGCATGTAACCATCCTACCAACCTACTGTATAGGAGCATGTAACCATCCTGTTGTATAGGAGCATGTAACCATCTTGTTGTACAGGAGCATGTAACCATCCTGTTGTATAGGAGCATGTAACCATCCTGTTGTATAGGAGCATGTAACCATCCTGTTGTATAGGAGCATGTAACCATCCTGTTGTATAGGAGCATGTAACCATCTTGTTGTATAACAGCATGTAACCATCCTGTTGTATAGGAGCATGTAACCATCCTGTTGTACAGGAGCATGTAACCATCCTGTTGTATAGGAGCATGTAACCACCCTGTTGTATAACAGCATGTAACCATCTTGTTGTATAACAGCATGTAACCACCCTGTTATATAGGAGCATGTAACCATCCTGTTGTATAGGAGCATGTAACCATCCTGTTGTATAACAGCATGTAACCATCCTGTTGTATAACAGCATGTAACCATCCTGTTGTACAGGAGCATGTAACCATCCTGTTGTATAGGAGCATGTAACCATCCTGTTGTATAGGAGCATGTAACCATCCTGTTGTATAGGAGCATGTAACCATCTTGTTGTATAACAGCATGTAACCATCCCGTTGTATAACAGCATGTAACCATCCTGTTGTATAACAGCATGTAACCATCCTGTTGTATAGGAGCATGTAACCACCCTGTTGTATAACAGCATGTAACCATCTTGTTTTATAACAGCATGTAACCATCCTGTTGTATAACAGCATGTAACCATCCTGTTGTACAGGAGCATGTAACCATCTTGTTGTACAGGAGCATGTAACCATCCTGTTGTATAACAGCATGTAACCATCCTGTTGTATAACAGCATGTAACCATCCTGTTGTATAGGAGCATGTAACCATCCTGTTGTATAACAGCATGTAACCATCCTGTTGTATAGGAGCATGTAACCATCCTGTTGTATAACAGCATGTAACCATCCTGTTGTATAGGAGCATGTAACCACCCTGTTGTATAACAGCATGTAACCATCCTGTTGTATAACAGCATGTAACCATCCCGTTGTATAACAGCATGTAACCATCCTGTTATATAGGAGCATGTAACCATCCTGTTGTATAACAGCATGTAACCATCCTGTTGTATAACAGCATGTAACCATCCTGTTGTATAACAGCATGTAACCACCCTGTTGTATAACAGCATGTAACCATCCTGTTGTATAACAGCATGTAACCATCCTGTTGTATAACAGCATGTAACCATCCCGTTGTATAGGAGCATGTAACCATCCTGTTATATAGGAGCATGTAACCATCCTGTTATATAGGAGCATGTAACCATCCTGTTGTATAGGAGCATGTAACCATCCTGTTATATAGGAGCATGTAACCATCCTGTTGTATAGGAGCATGTAACCATCCTGTTGTATAGGAGCATGTAACCATCCTGTTGTATAGGAGCATGTAACCATCCTGTTGTATAGGAGCATGTAACCATCCTGTTGTATAGGAGCATGTAACCATCCTGTTGTATAGGAGCATGTAACCATCCTGTTGTATAGGAGCATGTAACCATCCTGTTGTATAGGAGCATGTAACCATCCTGTTGTATAGGAGCATGTAACCATCCTGTTGTATAGGAGCATGTAACCATCCTGTTGTACAACAGCATGTAACCATCCTGTTGTATAACAGCATGTAACCATCCTGTTGTATAGGAGCATGTAACCATCCTGTTGTATAACAGCATGTAACCATCCTGTTGTATAACAGCATGTAACCATCCTGTTGTATAACAGCATGTAACCATCCTGTTGTATAACAGCATGTAACCATCCTGTTGTACAGGAGCATGTAACCATCCTGTTGTACAGGAGCATGTAACCATCCTGTTGTATAGGAGCATGTAACCATCCTGTTGTATAGGAGCATGTAACCATCCTGTTGTATAGGAGCATGTAACCATCCTGTTGTATAGGAGCATGTAACCATCCTGTTGTATAGGAGCATGTAACCATCCCGTTGTATAACAGCATGTAACCATCCTGTTATGTAGGAGCATGTAACCATCCTGTTGTATAACAGCATGTAACCATCCTGTTGTATAGGAGCATGTAACCATCCTGTTGTATAACAGCATGTAACCATCCTGTTGTATAGGAGCATGTAACCATCCTGTTGTACAGGAGCATGTAACCATCCTGTTGTACAGGAGCATGTAACCATCCTGTTTCTGTTGTACAGGAGCATGTAACCATCCTGTTTCTGTTGTACAGGAGCATGTAACCATCCTGTTTCTGTTGTATAACAGCATGTAACCATCCTGTTATATAGGAGCATGTAACCATCCTGTTGTATAACAGCATGTAACCATCCTGTTGTGTGTCTGTGAATGTTCTCCTTCATCCAGGTCGTCATGATTCTCCAAAGGAGTTGGATCAAGTGCAACTGGACTTGGTATATATCCGTGGAGACGTTTCGCCTCTCATCCAAGAGGCTTCCTCAGTTTGTGTATTTCTGACTAGACCAAGCTAGTCTGACTGGCTGCTGATGAGACTCAGCATTTATCCTCTAGGAGGCGCTGTCAGAGCTGTTGATGTACATGGCTCTTTGTGTTCCGATGTTTACCAACACCCGTGGCTAACAGAGCCATAGATATGAGTGGCTCTTTTGTGTACCGATGTTTGGCCGCGCCCGTCGTTATCGGAGCTACTGATATGCGTGCACACACAACAGTACCTCTAACAGTACTAACATAGTACCACAGTACATACTGATACACATGGTACACACACAACAGTACCTCTAACAGTACTAACATAGTACCACAGTACATACTGATACACATGGTACACACACAACAGTACCTCTAACAGTACTAACATAGTACCACAGTACATACTGATACACATGGTACACACACAACAGTACCTCTAACAGTACTAACATAGTACCACAGTACATACTGATACACATGGTACACACACAACAGTACCTCTAACAGTACTAACATAGTACCACAGTACATACTGATACACATGGTACACACACAACAGTACCTCTAACAGTACTAACATAGTACCACAGTACATACTGATACACATGGTACACACACAACAGTACCTCTAACAGTACTAACATAGTACCACAGTAC
>NC_079231.1:852500-970000 GCF_029633865.1 Lampris incognitus | reverse complement strand
CTCAGTACTAATGTATTGTCTCTCTCTCTCTCAGTACTAATGTGTTGTCTCTCTCTCTCTCAGTACTAATGTATTGTCTCTCTCTCAGTACTAATGTATTGTCTCTCTCTCTCTCAGTACTAATGTATTGTCTCTCTCTCTCAGTACTAATGTATTGTCTCTCTCTCTCAGTACTAATGTAGTCTCTCTCTCTCTCAGTACTAATGTATTCTCTCTCTCTCTCAGTACTAATGTATTGTCTCTCTCTCTCAGTACTAATGTATTGTCTCTCTCTCTCAGTACTAATGTGTTGTCTCTCTCTCTCTCAGTACTAATGTATTCTCTCTCTCTCAGTACTAATGTATTGTCTCTCTCTCAGTACTAATGTATTGTCTCTCTCTCTCAGTACTAATGTATTCTCTCTCTCTCTCAGTACTAATGTAGTCTCTCTCTCTCTCTCAGTACTAATGTATTGTCTCTCTCTCTCAGTACTAATGTATTCTCTCTCTCTCTCAGTACTAATGTAGTCTCTCTCTCTCTCAGTACTAATGTATTCTCTCTCTCTCTCAGTACTAATGTATTGTCTCTCTCTCTCAGTACTAATGTATTGTCTCTCTCTCTCTCAGTACTAATGTGTTGTCTCTCTCTCTCTCAGTACTAATGTATTGTCTCTCTCTCAGTACTAATGTATTGTCTCTCTCTCTCAGTACTAATGTATTGTCTCTCTCTATCAGTACTAATGTATTCTCTCTCTCTCTCAGTACTAATGTATTGTCTCCCTCTCTCAGTACTAATGTATTCTCTCTCTCAGTACTAATGTATTCTCTCTCTCACTACTAATGTAGTCTCTCTCTCTCTCAGTACTAATGTAGTCTCTCTCTCTCTCAGTACTAATGTATTGTCTCTCTCTCTCTCAGTACTAATGTATTGTCTCTCTCTCAGTACTAATGTATTCTCTCTCTCAATACTAATGTATTGTCTCTCTCTCAGTACTAATGTATTGTCTCTCTCTCAGTACTAATGTATTCTCTCTCTCAGTACTAATGTGTTGTCTCTCTCTCTCAGTACTGATGTATTCTCTCTCTCTCAGTACTAATGTATTCTCTCTCTCTCTCTCAGTACTAATGTATTGTCTCTCTCTCTCAGTACTAATGTATTCTCTCTCTCTCTCTCAGTGCTAATGTATTGTCTGTCTCTCTCTCTCAGTACTAATGTATTGTCTCTCTCTCTCAGTACTAATGTATTGTCTCTCTCTCAGTACTAATGTATTGTCTCTCTCTCTCTCTCTCTCTCTCTCTCAGTACTAATGTATTGTCTCTCTCTCTCTCAGTACTAATGTAGTCTCTCTCTCTCTCAGTACTAATGTATTGTCTCTCTCTCAGTACTAATGTAGTCTCTCTCTCTCTCAGTACTAATGTATTCTCTCTCTCTCTCAGCACTAATTTATTCTCTCTCTCTCTCTCAGTACTAATGTAGTCTCTCTCTCTCTCAGTACTAATGTATTCTCTCTCTCTCTCTCTCTCAGTACTAATGTATTGTCTCTCTCTCTCAGTGCTAATGTATTGTCTCTCTCTCTCAGTACTAATGTATTGTCTCTCTCTCTCTCAGTACTAATGTATTCTCTCTCTCTCAGTACTAATGTATTCTCTCTCTCTCAGTACTAATGTATTGTCTCTCTCTCTCACTACTAATGTATTGTCTCTCTCTCTCAGTACTAATGTATTCTCTCTCTCTCTCTCAGTACTAATGTATTCTCTCTCTCTCAGTACTAATGTATTGTCTCTCTCTCAGTACTAATGTATTGTCTCTCTCTCTCAGTACTAATGTATTCTCTCTCTCTCAATACTAATGTATTGTCTCTCTCTCTCTCTCAGTACTAATGTATTGTCTCTCTCTCTCAGTACTGATGTATTGTCTCTGTCTCTCAGTACTAATGTATTGTCTCTCTCTCTCAGTACTAATGTATTGTCTCTCTCTCTCTCTCAGTACTAATGTAGTCTCTCTCTCTCAGTACTAATGTATTGTCTCTCTCTCTCAGTACTGATGTATTGTCTCTCTCTCTCAGTACTAATGTATTGTCTCTCTCTCTCTCTCTCAGTACTAATGTATTGTTTCTCTCTCTCAGTACTAATGTATTGTCTCACTCTCAGTGCTAATGTAGTCTCTCTCTCTCTCAGTACTAATGTATTCTCTCTCTCTCTCAGCACTAATGTATTCTCTCTCTCTCTCTCAGTACTAATGTAGTCTCTCTCTCTCTCTCTCAGTACTAATGTATTCTCTCTCTCTCTCAGTACTAATGTATTGTCTCTCTCTCTCAGAACTAATGTAGTCTCTCTCTCTCTCAGTACTAATGTATTGTCTCTCTCTCTCTCTCTCTCTCTCTCTCTCTCTCAGTACTAATGTATTGTCTCTCTCTCTCTCTCTCTCAGTACTAATGTATTGTCTCTCTCTCTCAGTACTGATGTATTGTCTCTCTCTCTCAGTACTAATGTATTGTCTCTCTCTCTCAGTACTGATGTATTGTCTCTCTCTCTCTCAGTACTAATGTAGTCTCTCTCTCTCTCAGTACTAATGTATTGTCTCTCTCTCTCAGTACTAATGTATTCTCTCTCTCTCTCAGTAGTAATGTATTGTCTCTCTCTCTCAGTACTAATGTATTCTCTCTCAGTACTAATGTATTGTCTCTCTCTCTCAGTACTGATGTATTGTCTCTCTCTCTCTCAGTACTAATGTATTGTCTCTCTCTCTCAGTACTAATGTATTGTCTCTCTCTCTCTCAGTACTAATGTAGTCTCTCTCTCTCTCTCTCTCTCTCTCTCAGTACTAATGTATTGTCTCTCTCTCTCTCTCTCTCTCTCTCTCTCTCTCTCTCTCTCTCTCTCTCAGTACTAATGTATTGTCTCTCTCTCAGTACTGATGTATTGTCTCTCTCAGTACTAATGTATTGTCTCTCTCTCTCTCAGTACTGATGTATTGTCTCTCTCTCTCTCAGTACTAATGTATTGTCTCTCTCTCTCACTACTGATGTATTGTCTCTCTCTCTCAGTACTGATGTATTGTCTCTCTCTCTCAGTACTAATGTATTGTCTCTCTCTCTCTCTCAGTACTAATGTATTGTCTCTCTCTCTCAGTACTAATGTATTGTCTCTCTCTCTCCTAGTACTAATGTATTCTCTCTATCTCTCAGTACTAATGTATTGTCTCTTTCTCTCAGTACTAATGTATTGTCTCTCTCTCTCCCAGTACTAATGTATTGTCTCTCTCTCTCAGTACTAATGTATTGTCTCTCTCTCTCAGTACTAATTTATTGTCTCTCTCTCAGTACTAATGTATTGTCTCTCTCTCTCTCTCAGTACTAATGTATTCTCTCTCTCTCTCAGTACTAATGTATTGTCTCTCTCTCAGTACTAATGTATTCTCTCTCTCTCTCAGTACTAATGTATTGTCTCTCTCTCAGTACTAATGTATTGTCTCTCTCTCTCTCAGTACTAATGTATTGTCTCTCTCTCCCTCAGTACCAATGTATTCTCTCTCTCTCAGTACTAATGTTTTGTCTCTCTCTCTCAGTACTAATGTATTGTCTCTCTCTCTCAGTACTAATGTATTCTCTCTCTCTCTCTCAGTACTAATGTATTGTCTCTCTCTCTCAGTACTAATGTATTCTCTCTCTCTCAGTACTAATGTAGGCTCTCTCTCTCTCAGTACTAATGTATTGTCTCTTTCTCTCAGTACTAATGTGTTGTCTCTCTCTCTCTCTCAGTACTAATGTATTGTCTCTCTCTCTCTCAGTACTAATGTAGTCTCTCTCTCTCAGTACTAATATATTGTCTCTCTCTCTCTCTCAGTACTAATGTATTGTCTCTCTCTCTCTCTCAGTACTAATGTATTGTCTCTCTCTCTCTCTCAGTACTAATGTATTGTCTCTCTCTCTCTCAGTACTAATGTATTGTCTCTCTCTCTCAGTGCTAATGTATTGTCTCTCTCTCTCTCAGTACTAATGTATTTTCTCTCTCTCTCTCGGTACTAATGTATTGTCTCTCTCTCTCAGTGCTAATGTATTGTCTCTCTCTCTCAGTACTAATGTATTCTCTCTCTCTCTCTCAGTACTAATGTATTCTCTCTCTCAGTACTAATGTATTGTCTCTCTCTCTCTCTCTCTCTCAGTACTAATGTATTGTCTCTCTCTCTTCGTACTAATGTACTGTCTCTCTCTCTCACTACTAATGTATTCTCTCTCTCTCAGTACTAATGTATTTTCTCTCAGTACTAATGTATTGTCTCTCTCTCTCAGTACTGATGTATTCACTCTCTCTCTCAGTACTAATGTATTCTCTCTCTCTCAGTACTAATGTATTCTCTCTCTCTCTCAGTACTGATGTATTCACTCTCTCTCTCAGTACTAATGTATTCTCTCTCTCTCTCAGTACATATGTATTGTCTCTCTCTCTCAGTACTGATGTATTAACTCTCTCTCTCAGTACTAACGTATTCTCTCTCTCTCTCTCTCTCTCTCTCTCTCTCTTTCTCTCTCTCTCTCTCTCAGTACTGATGTATTGTCTCTCTCTCTCAGTACTGACGTATTCACTCTCTCTCTCAGTACTAATGTATTCTCTCTCCCTCAGTACTAATGTATTGTCTCTCTCTCTCAGTACTGACGTATTCACTCTCTCTCATTACTAATGTATTCTCTCTCCCTCAGTACTAATGTATTCTCTCTCTCGCTCAGTACTAATGTATTCTCTCTCTCTCAGTGCTAATGTATTCACTCTCTCTCTCTCAGTACTAATGTATTGTCTCTCTCTCTCAGTGCTAATGTAGTCCCTCTCTCTCTCAGTACTAATGTATTGTCTCTCTCTCTCAGTACTAATGTATTCTCTCTCTCTCTCAGTACTAATGTATTGTCTCTCTCTCTCAGTACTAATGTATTCTCTCTCTCTCAGTACTGATGTATTCATTCTCTCTCTCTCAGTACTAATGTATTCTCTCTCAGTACTGATGTATTGTCCCTCTCTCTCAGTACTAATGTATTCTCTCACTCTCAGTACTGATGTATTCACTCTCTCTCTCTCAGTACTAATGTATTCTCTCTCAGTACTGATGTATTGTCTCTCTCTCTCAGTACTGATGTATTGTCTCTCTCTCAGCACTAATGTATTCTCTCTCTCAGTACTAATGTATTCTCTCTCTCAGTACTGATGTATTCTCTCTCTCTCTCAGTACTGATGTATTCACTCTCTCTCAGTACTAATGTATTGTCTCTCTCTCAGTGCTAATGTATTCTCTCTCTCTCTCAGTACTGATGTATTCACTCTCTCTCTCTCAGTACTAATGTACTCTCTCTCTCTCAGTACTGATGTATTGTCTCTCTCTCTCAGTACTGATGTATTGTCTCTCTCTCAGCACTAATGTATTCTCTCTCTCAGTACTGATGTATTCTCTCTCTCTCTCAGTACTGATGTATTCACTCTCTCTCTCAGTACTAATGTATTGTCTCTCTCTCAGTGCTAATGTATTCGCTCTCTCTCTCAGTGCTAATATATTGTCTCTCTCTCTCAGTACTGATGTATTCACTCTCTCTTTCAGTACTAATGTATTCTCTCTCAGTGCTGATGTATTCTCTCTCTCGCTCAGTACTGATGTATTCACTCTCTCTCTCAGTGCTAATGTATTGTCTCTCTCTCTCAATGCTAATGTATTCTCTCTCTCTCTCAGTACTAATGTATTGTCTCTCTCTCTCAGTACTAATGTATTGTCTCTCTCTCTCAGTACTAATGTATTCTCTCTCGCTCAGTACTAATGTATTCTCTCTCTCTCTCAGTACTGATGTATTCGCTCTCTCTCAGTGCTGATGTATTGTCTCTCTCTCTCAGTACTGAAGTATTCACTCTCTCTCTCTCAGTACTAATGTATTCTCTCTCTCTCTCAGTACTGATGTATTCACTCTCTCTCTCAGTACTGATGTATTCTCTCTCTCTCTCAGTACTGATGTATTCACTCTCTTTCTCCGTACTCATGTATTGTCTCTCTCTCTCAGTACTAATGTATTCTCTCTCTCTCTCAGTACTGATGTATTCACTCTCTCTCTCTCAGTACTAATGTATTGTCTCTCTCTCTCAGTACTAATGTATTCTCTCTCTCAGTACCGATGTATTCACTCTCTCTCTCTGAGTACTAATGTATTCTCTCTCTCTCAATACTGATATATTCACTCTCTTTCTCAGTACTAATGTATTGTCTCTCTCTCTCAGTACTAATGTATTCACTCTCTCTCTCTCAGTACTAATGTATTCTCTCTCTCTCTCTCAGTACTGATGTATTCACTCTCTCTCAGTACTAATGTATTCTCTCTCTCTCAGTACTGATGTATTCTCTCTCTCAGTACTGATGTATTCACTCTCTCTCTCAGTACTAATGTATTCTCTCTCTCTCAGTACTAATGTATTCTCTCTCTCAGTACTAATGTATTCTCATATTCTCTCTCTCTCAGTTCAATTCAATGATGCTTTATTGGGATGACTGCAGTAATTACAATGTTGCCAAAGCAGGTGACAACAAAACAGGTCAACAGAGTGCTAAACAAACAAAAAAGGAAAAAGGAATACAGAGATCTGACAGAAACATAGAGCAGCACTTGAACAGCAACTGACAGTAACTGACAGTGTTTTGGTCACTCACTGACCCTTAGGTTATGGCATTCTGACACATATTGTGCTGCAGGGTGTGACCTTTGACCCTCTCCTAAAATAAGTGGCCATAGTTCTTTCTCATCCAGCAGTAGAACATTTGGAATCTAGTTTTCAAATGTCTCCTGGTATTTTTCTCTTATGTTCTGGAATTTCTCACAATTTAGCAGGAAGTGCATCTCTGTCTCGACCTCACCTGTCCTACAGTGACCACACATTCTTTGCTCTTTTGGTAGCCAAGATGTTTTTTGTGTCTGCCCTTTTCAGTGGCTAGACTGTGGTCAGTGAGCCTGTACATGGTAAGGATGTGTCTCTGCTGACTGTCTCTGACAGTGGACAGACAGTCAGCCAATTTGTCTTCTCTTTTTAGGGCCCGATAACGTTCTCATTTGAGTTGTCATTTGGTTTCTATGTCCCAGTGTTCCACATATATGAGTTGTTGCGTTGTGTGATGATGTGGTTTACTCTAGTGTGTGGTTGGTCAGCAGTGCTAGTCTGAAAGTCATCTATGTCAGTGGTTACGGGGTCAGTTAGTTTCACAACCAGCTGACTGAGGGGACTCTTTCTTTGCTCTTGGATTTGGAATGCTTTAGATTGCAGTGTGTGGTGGGGACTTAATTTAAGGTGCATCCAGAATTTAAGTGATCTGTTTTGGATATTTATTATCAACAGGAAACAGCCCGATTCTGCCCTGCATGCATTTGTTGGTGTTTTCCTTTGTATGTTTAGAAGTTGTCAACAGAATTCTGCATGCAGGGCTTCTATTGGATGTTTGTCTCATCTAGTGTAGTCTTGCTGACTGAGTGGACCCCGTGCTTCACTTCCATATACTGCAACAAGCAGGAGGACACTGTCAAAGACTTTGGACCAGATTTTAATTGGGATGTCTGTTTTATAGAATTGTCTTTTTATTGCATAGAAAGCTCTTCGGGCTTTCTCTTTAAGTGCATTCACTGCCAGACCAATGCTTCCCGAGGCACTGACCCTCAGTCCCACTGACCCTCAGTCCCAGGTCATCATATCCAAAGGAATTGAATAGAGTGCAACTGGACTTGGTAAAAATCTGAAGACGTTTCGCCTCTCATCCAAGGGGCTTCATCAGTTCGTGCCTTTCTGACTAGACCAAGCTAGTCTGACTGGCTGGTGAGGAGTTGTTAACGACTCCAAAGAGGATAAATATCTGAGTTTCATCACCAGCCAGTCAGACTAGCTTGGTCTAGTCAGAAAGGCACGAACTGATGAAGCCTCTTGGATGAGAGGCAAAACGTCTTCACGGATTTTTACCAAGTCCAGTTGCACTCTATTCAATTCCTTTGGATAACCATGACCTGGATGAATGAGAACATTCACAGACAGGTCATCATAGTTTAACGTGTGCTCTAGGGCGGTGTTACCTAGAGTAAATAGGTGTCTACTTTCCTGACACCAGGGCTTCTTCTGGAAGATCATAATTTTTGTCTTTTGTAAGTTTACTGTCAGGGCCAAGTTCTCTAGCAGATCCAGATGCTGCTGTAGACCCTGTTCTGTGGGTGACAGCAGCACCAGCTCATCTGCATAGAGCAAGAATTTAACTTCCGTGTTGTTTAGGGTGAGGCCAGGAGCTGCAGATTGTTCCAGTAACACCACTAACTCAGTGATGTAGATATTGAACAGGGTTGGACTCAAACTGCAGCCCTGTCTCGCCCCTCACCCTTGAGTGAAGTATTCTGTTCCTTTGTCGCTAAGTTTTACTCCGCACTTATTTTCCAAATATAAAGATTTGATTATGTCAAACATTTTACCCCCTATGCCACTTTGGAGGATTTTATAATATAAGCCATCGTGCCAGATAGAGTCAAATGCTTTCTTAAAAATGCTCTCTCTCTCACTCTCTGTCAGTACTAATGTTTTCTCTCTCTCTCTGTGTACTAATGCAGTCTCTCTGTGTACTAATGTATTGTCTCTCTCAGTACCAATGTATTGTCCCTCTCTTAGTACTAATGTATTGTGTCTCTCAGTACTAATGCATTGTCTCTCCCTCTCAGTGTGTACTAATGTATTGTCTCTCTCTAAGTACTAATGTATTGTCTCTCTTTGTGCTAATGTGTTCTTTCTCCCTCTCTCTCTCGGTACTAATGTATTGTCTCTCTCTCTCAGTACTAATGCATTGTCTCTCTCAGTAGTAATGCATTCTCTCTCTCAGTGTGTACTAATGTATTGTCTCCCAGTACTAATGTATTGTTTCTGTGTACTAATACATTGTCTGTCTCTCAGTGTATACTAATGTATTGTCTCTCTCTCAGTAGTAATGTATTGTCTCTCTGTGTACTAATGTATTGTCTCTCTCAGTCCTAATGTATTGTCTCTCTCAGTACTAATGTGTTGTCTCTCTATGTACTAATGTATTGGCTCTCTCAGTACTAATGTATTGTCTGTCTGTGTACTAATGTATTGTCTCTCTCCCAGTACTAATGTATTGTCACTCTCTCAGTGTGTACTAATGTATTGTCTCTCTCAGTACTAATGTATTGTCTCTCTCTCCGTGTGTACTAATGCATTGTCTGTGTGTGTGTGTGTGTGTGTACTAATTTGTGGTGTCTCTCAGTGATGATGTGCGTGCACGTGGCTTCACGGTGGTGGTGGACATGCGTGGTTCAAAGTGGGACAGTGTGAAACCATTACTGAGAACTCTTCAGGAGTCCTTCTCTTCCCACATCCACACGGCACTGCTCATCAAACCAGACACCTTCTGGCAGAAACACAAGACCAACCTGGGCAGCGCCAAGCTCAGCTTCGAGGTACCACCTGTCCGCCTGTCTTTCTGTCCTCCTGTCTGTCTGTCTGTTTCTCTTCCTGTTGATCTCTATCTATCTTTGTCTTTCATCTGCCCATCGCTGTCTCTTCCTGTCTGTCTGTCTGTCTGACCTCCACCTTTCTGTCTGTGTCTTTCTAGCTGTCAGTTTCTCCACATGTCTGTCTCTGTCTGTCTGTCTGTCTGCTCCACCACCTATCTTCCTGTCTGCCTCTCCACCTGTCCGTCTATCTATCTGCTTGTTTGTCTGACTGAGCTGCTGCCTGTGTCTGTCCAGACCAGTCTGGTTTCGGTGGAGGGCCTGTCCCGGCTGGTTGACCCCTCCCAGTTGACCTCTGACCTTGGTGGTTCATTGGAGTATGACCATGTGGAGTGGACGGAGTTGTGGCTAGGTCTGGAGGAGTTCTCTGTGGCCGCCATGCAGCTCCTGGCCCAGCTGGACCAGCTGGAGGCTGGGCTGAATCGGGGCCCTGAGCCCCAGGGAGTGGAGGAGGCCCGCAAGTAAGGACCGCAGATTGAGGAGGGGCTGTGTGTGTCTGTGTGTGTGCATTTGTTTCTCTGTGTGTTTGTATATTGATGTGTTCTCATATATCCAGACTTCTTGAGGAACATGGCCGCCTCCGGACTACTGTTGCCACGGCGCCTGTTGACGCTCTTGAGCGTGAAGGAAGGAGTTTGCTCCAGCGCATGCGTCTGGGTCCTGCCCATGGTGACGCTGCTTGTGATGGTGGCAGTAACCATGGCAGCTGGTTATCGGGTGGGGCAGATTTTCAGAGTGTGGCCCCAAAGGTGTCTGCCCTCCTGGATCGTCTGCAGGGAGCTCGGAGCCACTTCCTGCAAAGCTGGAATGACAGGAAGCTGCACCTGGACCAGGCACTGCAGCTCCATCTCTACCAACAGGATGCTGCTAAGGTAGGGGATGGAGCTAAAACTCAACCAATAGGAAACTGCTAAGGTGGTGGGGTGGAGCTAAACCTCAACCAATAGGACACTGCTAAGGTGTGGGGGGGTGGAGTTAAACCTCAACCAATAGGAAACTGTTAAGGGGGGTGGAGCTAAACTGCTGTCAATAGGAGGCTTCTAAAGTAGGGGGTGGGGCTAAACCTCAACCAGTAGGAGGCTGCTGAGGTGGGGGGTGAGGCAACACTTTTAGTGTGTCAGTTGGCATGTGAATTTCTCTAAAGGAGCAGTACAGTCTCCGGACCTGAATATATCATCATCATCATCATCATCATCATCATCAACGTCACAGTCATCATCCTCATCCTCTGCCATCTTCTGACTACTGAATGATTGACAAGACAGGCTTGTGGTGCTTTAGCTTTTGGCTCTTTGCTGTGAGTACTGTGTTTTATTTCATGAGGATTTATTTCAGTTAATTGTCTGTTGTCAGATTTATTTGGAAGGAGAAGCAGAAGTTTTTATTTTTCATATGAGCTGAACAGACGTGCACTATTGCAGCTCCGGCGCATGCTCAGTTTTGACAAAACCGTTCCTTCCTCGCATCTGTGTAAATAGTTTTGTAAATCTTGTAAATAGAGTGTATCCTGTCAAGTTTCAGTCTATCGTCCTAATTGTCTGCATCGTTTCTGTAGTTATGATTGTTATAGTCAAGTCAAGTTTATTTATATAGCACATTTAAAACAACCACAGTTGAACCAAAGTCCTGTTATAGCATCAAGTTTAGCAATCTGAACACCAGTGACCTCACCTACACCCAGGAGGAGCTGCTGCTTCTCCAGTCTTCCATTTCGTTTCAATTCAATTCAATTCAATTCAACTTATTGTCATTAAAAACAATGTGCAGGCACATGTTAAAAACGAAATGAGGGCTGTGGCTTTACCAAACAGTGCAAGATAGACACAGACAAACACAGCAAACACAGTATAAGATATACACACATGAAGACCAAAAGCTAAAAATAAGTTAAAAGAGAGCTGGAGTACAAAATATTTAAAAATATCTACAGACATTCAGTGGGTAGCCAGGTTCAGGTGGGCAACAGCTTGTGGAAAGAAGCTGTTTTTGAGCCTGGTAGTGCGGGCTCTGAGGCTCCTGTAGCGCCTCCCAGAGCGCAGGGGGGAGAACAGTCCATGGTTGGGGTGGGTGGGATCTCTGCTGATGGTCAGACCCCTTCGAAGGCAGCGTTTGTGATAAATGTCTTTTATGGCTGGGAGCTGGGTACCGGTGATATGCTGGGCCGCCTTGACGACCCGCTGCAGAGCTTTCTGGTCTACTGAGGTGTAGTTGCCGTACCACACTGAGATGCAGATGGTCAGGATGCTCTCTGTGGTGCAGTGGTAGAAGTTGGTGAGAATTTTGGGGGGTAGACGGGCGCTCCTCAGCCTCCTCAGGAAATGCAGGCGTTGTTGGGACTTTTTCACAAGGGCCTGGGTGTTTAATGTCCACGAAAGGTCCTCACTGATGTGGACTCCAAGGAATTTAAAGCTGGAAACACACTCCACTTCCACCCCATGGATGTGTATGGGGGAGTGGCTGCAGCTTCTAGACCTCCTGAAGTCCACAATCAGCTCCTTTGTCTTCTGCACATTGAGGACAAGATTGTTGGTGGTAGTACACCATGATGTGAGGTACTGAATCTCGTCCCTGTAGGCCGTCTCATCATTGTTGGTGATATGGCCAATGACTGTGGTGTCATCTGCAAACTTAACTAGAAAAATGCTTTTCTACAGAAAAAGCGTGTGAATGCTGAGCTGCTGAAAGAAATCGCGAAAGCATTGCTGAAAATGGATAAATAGAAAAGTCAGAAAGTCACTAGCCTACCTGAAATACCTGGAAACTGAAATGTGAAATGGCTGAATATTTTAAAAGTTTTAAAGGTATAAAAAAAAACTGAAAAATTTGCCATAATGTGCTAAATACATAAATAGTTTGATTGTTGAATGGTTTCTGTAGTTTAAAGTATGAAAAAGTGGAAGTGGTGCCACTAATAAAGAACTGCAAAGCAAAAGTGTGAATGCCCAGCATTCACATTAATTAGGCTGGCAGTTGAGTTTCAAACTGATATGTGACGTCACAATAGGACTGAACATTCTATCACGCAAAGTGTATGGCAGAATTGCTAAATGTAGAGCTGAATTGTTCAAAAACTATAAAATATTTTTAAAATCTGAATAGGATTCTGAAAGAGCTGAATGTCCTGAACTGTTTAAGCTTTAAATTGGGTTTCTAACTCAAAAAATGAAGGAGGAGATACAGTTCAAAGGTGACGAGGGTTTCAACCTTTCCCCATAGACTTCCATTGTTTTGAAAAAGTAGAAAAAGCTTAATATGTCTAAAAGTATAAAAGATTTCAAAAAACCGAAATGTGAGCCTTAATGGGCTTAAAGAGATCAACATTTTGATACCTGAATGGTTTCAGTGGCTAAACGTATGAAGGAGTAAAAGAGGTCGAAAGGTTGCAAAAGTCCCCCATTGACTCCCATTCAAAAAAAGGCTGAAAAAAGTTGAATATTTCAACAGTTCAAAAGGTTTGAAAAATCTGAAAGGGGTGCACTAATGTCCTTAATGAGTTGAACATTTTGATAGTTGAATGGTTTCAGTAGCTAAAAGTATGAAGGAGCTACAAAGTGTCAAAAAATGGGCGGAAGAAAAATAAATAAATAAATTACTGCAAGGTCACACTAACTATAACATTTGAAGGGTGAGTTGGCAGGCAGTCGTGGGTAAAGAGGGAGAAAAGGAGGGGGCTCAGAACACAGCCTTGAGGGGCACCTGTGCTGAGGGTTAGGGTGGAGGAAGTGTGGTCACCTAACCTATCAGACAGGTCTGTTGGTCAGGAAGTCCAGGGTCCAGTTACAGAGGGAGGGGTTGAGGCCAAGGGAGAGGAGTTTGGTGGTTAGTTTGGGGGGATGATAGTGTTGAAGGCAGAGCTGTAATCTATAAACAGCATCCGGATGTATGTGTTGTTAAGTTCAAGGTGGGTCAGAGCAACGTCCAGGGCAGTGGCAATGGCATCTTCAGTAGACCTTTTGGGACGGTAGGCGAACTGATGTGGGTCAAATGTGGAGCAACATCAAACCATCTTTTTGTGCAACATCATTTTGTGCAACATCAAACCATTCACTGCAATCCCAGCAGACATCCGTCCCAGAAAAAAGGGATAGGCAAGGTGGGGTATGCACCAGGCTGAGGAAGTGACCCTTTAGACCCCCAAATGCTTGGGGGGAGCAGACGTTCAGAGAGGCCTGTATCATCGCCTTAACTGAGACCTGGCTCAACAAGACTGTTCTTGATGCTGAGATTAGCCTAGACAACTTTACAATCTTCAGGGTAGACAGAAAGAGGGGGTCTGGTAAGGAAAGAGGCGGGGAGCTTGTGTATAAGTCAACAATAGGTCATGTAACCACATCAAGATCCATATTAGGGATACACCCCTAATGCGGAATTGTTGACCTTATCCCTGCGCCCCTTTCACCTCCCAAGGGACTTTCTCACTGTAGTTATTGGTTATGCATATGTTCCACTTAGCACTGACACCAGAGCAGCAGCTGAGCTAGTAGCTGACAGGGCAACACCGTGCTAGCTACACATCCCGATGCCCCACTGCTTATTGTTGGTGATTTTAACAGCTGGAGACTCAGCAGTGTTCTGCCATCTTTCCAGCAATATGTGGACATTCCAACAAGGGGGGGGTATTTTGGATTTGTGTTATGGCAACATTACCGATGCTGACATCGCTTGTGCTCAACCACTGCTAGGTTTTGCCAGTTCACATCATCACTCTTCTTGTACATTACAAGCAGATACCAAAACATCACAAGCCGCAAACCTACAGCAGCAGTCAGTGGTTGGAGGACACCATTGCAAGACTGCAGGGTTCACTAGTATGCACAGACTGGGACATCTTCGCTGGCAGTTTAGATGATAGGGTCGCCATTATCACAGATTACATTAAGTTTGTATCTCCATCACCATACCAGTTAAAACTGTTAAAAAATATCCAAACTCCAAAGCCTAGGTCACTACCCATATAAAATGTAGTTAAGGAGGAAAGCAGAAAAGCAGGGCTGGCTTTCAGTTAAAACCATACATCATTTAGTGAAGACTGAGGTCAAAATTGAAATATAAAGAGAAACTGCAAAAGTACAGCTCAGCCCATACTACTTTACTGCTCTTCCCGTTTCTTCACCATTTTAACAGTCACCAGTCAGAACCATCTGCATCTCACACAGTGCATCTAAAAATCATTGGCCTTCCCACCCTCAACCTCTCAGACCCCAGTACCAAAGCCCATGATATGCAGAGCACCAACCACAACTCAGGATCCCACGCACCTCCTTCACCCATTCTTCACATTGCTTCCATCTGGTGGAGGTACAGGTCCATCAGCTGGAGACATCTGGTGGAGGTACAGGTCCATCAGCAGGAGACATCTGGTGGAGGTACAGGTCCACCAGCTGAGGACTTCTGGTACAGGTCCATCAGCTGGAGACCTCAGGTGGCAGTTACAGGTCCACCAGCTGGAGACATCTGGTGGAGGTGCAGGTCCATCAGCTGGAGACAGCTGGTGGAGGTACAGGTCCACCAGCTGGAGACATCTGGTGGAGGTGCAGGTCCATCAGCTCGAGACAGCTGGTGGAGGTACAGGTCCACCAGCTGGAGACATCTGGTGGCAAGTACAGGTCCATCAGCAGGAGACATCTGTTGACAGGTACAGGTCCATCAGCTGGAGACAGGAGCTTTATTCCTTCTGCCATTCAAGTGCTAAACTCATGGAAGCTCTAAGCACTTGTGTTACTGTATTGTTGTGTCCTTGTTCTCTATGCCATGTGGTATGTGTATTATGTGTACATGTATTTACTGTATGTGAGGCTCCGCACCAAGGCTGAAAACAAACCTCCTCTTGTAGCACAATAAAGTATCTATCTGTCTAGTACAGCATTAAAATTTTCAATCCAGCTTCCCTTTTCCTTCTCTTGTTTATTTTCTGCTTTTTATTCATTCACAGGAAGAGTACAGTAAAGACTGTTTGATCTGGTTTCTGCTGGTCTCTAATGTCTCTCTCTCTCTGTCTGTCTGTCTGTCTGTCTGTCTGTCTCTCTGTCTGTCTGTTTCTCTCTCGCTGTCTCTCTCGCTGTCTCTCGGTCTATGTTGCTCTACCCAGATGTCAGAGTGGATTGCCCACAGTAAGGACTTGTTTGTCCAGAGTCTGGGGGAGGTCGGCCTGAACCACCAACACGCCCTCGATCTCCAGACACAACACCAACACTTCACTGCTAACTGCATGGTAACCTGTGTGTGGATGTTTATGTATGCATGTGTGTGTGTGTGTGTGTGTGTGTGTTTATGGTCCCATACATCCTGCCTGTTCTAAAAGCTGAGTTTAACTTCAAATGAACTGGTTCAAATGACTCGTTGGATACTGAGTCATTTCATATATTTTCCAAATGAAATAAAGGAGATGCGGGGGGGGGGGGCGGCGTGTTCTGTCCAGGCTGCTCCTCTAAACTAGAGGACTGTATTGGGTTTGGGATCCCACATAGAATCTTGCGGGAGCAGGCGGTTTTAGCTTTGCTGCAGGAGGGAGCGGGTGGTCAAAAAAGAAGCTTGGGGTCCTGGGATTTAGCTAGCGCTAACCGAAAGAATGGAGTCAACGAGCAAAGTTGAAAAGAAGATGAAAGCAGGTCATTACAATACAACAGCAGAGCATGTAATTTAACTGTTATTACCAACACATAACGTGTCTTCCCTGTAGGATGGGACAAGACACACAAATCAATGGAACTCTTATTGTGCAGGTGTGAAAGGTCTGAATGTTTGCGTGTACAGGTGGGAGTGTAACACACATTGCAGGAGTGGGCAGAAGTGTAACACACACATTGAAAGGGGTGGATGGGAGTGTAACACACACATTGCAGGAGTGGGCGGGAGTGGACTCACACATTGCATGAGTGGGCGGGAGTGTGACACACACATTGCATGAGCGGGCAGAAGTGTAACGTACACATTGCAAGAGTGGGTGGGAGTGTAACACACATTGCGGGAGTGGGCAGGCATGTAACACACATATTGTAACACACATTGCGGGAGTGGGTGGGATTGTAACACACACATTGCAGGGGTGAGCGGGAGTGTAACACACACATTGCAGGAGTGGGTGGGTGTGTAACACACACATTGCGGGAGTGGGCAGGCATGTAACACACATATTGTAACACACATTGCGGGAGTGGGTGGGATTGTAACACACACATTGCAGGGGTGAGCGGGAGTGTAACACACACATTGCAGGAGTGGGTGGGTGTGTAACACACACATTGCGGGAGTGGGCGGGAGTGTAACAAACATTGCGGGAGTGGGCAGGAGTGTAACACACACATTGCAGGATTGGGTAGGAGTGTAACACACACATTGCAGGAGTGGTTGGTAATAGTAATGGTCAGAAATCCAGCAGGAACTGTATTAAGAAACCAGTCCCGTGCAGGGCTCAACTCAAACCTCCTTGCTGGCTGTTTAGTAATTGCGTGGGTAAAGTAAGTTTTGTTACGAGTTGTGATGGTGTGAAAGAATCATTTTGTTTTTTTACAATCTTGGTTTATTTTCAGCATTTTTCCATCGTACATATCGGTTATGAAACCATTTTACTGACCGGCTTCATTTAGTAGATTTTGGACATGGAAGCACCACTGGACTCAGCTTTACAATGGCGTCTTATGGGACAACTGGACATGAGCGTCTGACATGTTTCAACAAGTCCAATTGAACCCAATTATCTAAACCATGTATTTATTAGTGAAAACCAACGTTTAAGTGAAAGGTTATCTGAAATGTCCAATATTATCAATGGTGGATGACATTGCTGATCTAAGTTCTGGTTCAACGTGCAGCAATGGGCAGCATATACTTACTGTAGGTAGTAGTAACCATCCATAAACTTGCCGGCCAGCACAACAGAGAAGTCATAGATAAAGGACAATCATGGACACAGTCTGAGATACTGATGGTTTTGTTGTCTGTGAATGTTCTCATTCATCCAGGTCATGGTTATCCAAAGGAGTTGAATCAAGTGCAACTGGACTTGGTATATATCTGTGAAGACGTTTCGCCTCTCATCCAAGAGGCTTCCTCAGTTCTGCCTTTCTGACTAGACCAAGCTAGTCTGACTGGCTGGTGATGAGACTCAGAATTTATCCTCTTGGAGGCGTTGTCAGAGCTATAGATGTCCATGGCTCTTTGTGTCCCGATGTTTACCAACGCCCATCGCTAACAGAGCCATAGATATGAGTGGCTCTTTTGTGTACCGATGTTTGGCCGCGCCCGTCGTTATCAGAGCTATTGATGTGCGTGGCTCTCCTGTGCTCCGATGTCCAGCTGCTCCCGTCGCCATCGGAGCTGTTGATTTGCATTTGCTTAGCAGCGACGGTGGTTGGGGGTGTTAGTTTCGACTTCATTGTTCAGTGGTCATGACAGTGGTTGGAGCCGTTAGTGACCGACTGTTGTTCTTGGAGGCCAGGCTTCTTGAGTCTCCTGGGTAGAGATGAAAGGATGACATTGTAAGTGGGAGATAGGTGGTGTCGCAGACCTCCTCCTCTGTTGAGGGATGGTTTTTCCAGTTTCACATAGATGGCTTCCTTCACCCCTCTTTCAAACCATCTATCTTCTCTGTCCAAAATGTGTACGCTGCTGTCCTCGAAGGAGTGTGTCTTCTCCTTTAGGTGTAGATAGACTGCTGAGTCTTGTCCTGAGGAGTTTGGTCTTCTGTGTTGGGCCATCCGTTTGTGTCGTGGTTGTTTGGTTTCTCCTGTATAGGTCAATGCAATCCTCATTGCATTGTACAGCATACACCAGACTGCTTTTCCGGGTGTGTGGTACACGGTCTTTGGGATGAGCCAGTCTTTGTCGGAGTGTGTTGCTGGGTTTGAAGTATACCGGGAGGTGGTGTTTGTTAAAAATTCTCCTGAGTTTCTCGGAGAACCCAGAAACATACGGGATGACTGTGCTCTTCCTTCTGTTCCTTTTCTCCTCGTCGCTCACCTGGTTGGTGTTTCTGGAACGTGTTGCAGTTTTCACAAAGGTCCAACTGGGGTAGCCGCAGGTTTTTAAAGCTCCCCTCAGGTGTTTGTGTTCTTCCCATTGGGCCTGAGTGCTGCTGGGCACATTGTCAGCTCTGTGTTGCAGAGTTCTGATGACGCTCAGTTTGTGTTCCAGAGGGTGGTGTGAGTCGAAAAATAGATATTGGTCTGTGTGTGTAGGTTTCCTGTAAACCCCAATGTGGAGGCTCCTGTCTTCCCCAATGTGGACGTCACAGTCCAAGAAGGGCAAACTGTTGTTCTTTATGTCTTCCCTTGTGAACTTAATGTTCTTGTCCACTGAGTTGATGTGTTTGGTAAACGCTTGCACCTCTTGTGTTTGGATTTTGACCCATGTGTCGTCCACATACCTGAACCAGTGGCTCGGAGGTGTTCCTCTGAAGGAGTTCAGGGCCCTGTGTTCTACCTCTTCCATATATAAGTTGGCCACAATGGGAGATACTGGTGAGCCCATTGCACAGCGGTGTTTCTGTCTGTAAAACTGGCCCCTGAATTGGAAATATGTAGTGTTCAGGCAAAGGTCCAGTAGTTTGCAAATCTGGTCTGGGCTGAGGTTGGTCCTATTGTGGAGGGTGTCGTCCCGTAGCAAACGTTGCCTCACAGTTTCCAAAGCCTCCATGGCTTGGATGCAGGTGAATAACGAGGTCACGTCGTAGGATACCATGGTTTCATCCGGTTCCAGTTTTACGCCTTGGACCTTGTCCACGAAGTCAATGGCGTTTTGGATATGGTGAGGTGTTTCGCCCACTAAAGGGGTCAAGATGTTGGCTATATGTTTGGCAATGTTGTACGTGACCGAGTTTATGCTGCTGACAATGGGCCTGAGGAGGGCTCCATCTTTATGGATCTTAGGGAGTCCATATATGTATGGAATGTTATCTTGTGGGTAGAGACGGCGGTATTGTATCCGATCAATGGTTCCTCCTTTCTGTAGTTTCTGTAGGTACTCTATTATTCTCCTCTTGTAACCACTAGTAGGATTGCATCTCAGAGGTTCATAGGTGTCGGTGTCGCTGAGTAATGACGTGATCTTGGCGTGGTTGTCTGTTGTGTTGAGGATAACCGTGCATCTCCCCTTATCTGCTGGAAGGATAGTGATGTTTTCATCCATGCTCAGGGCTGTCACGGCTTTCTGTTGTGTATCTGTTTAAGCAGATAACTGGAAAGTGCACACGGCAGACTTATGACAGTAACGTAGTATATTTATTATTACACTGTAACAACCTAGCTATCCAGAGCAGAGCGGAGTACCAAGAGAACGCCCTGGTGGCGATTCTGCCTTATATACTATTAAGGAACAACCAATAGATGACCTCCACCTTATTCAGTACCAATCACATTGATCTGTGTATATTCAAAACTAATAAAACCACACTGGTTAATATTCTGTGTTGGGAACACCACAGCTCCTCCCCTGTAAATTCAAACTTCTTTTTTTTCTAGGATTCTAACATATCCTTTTTGCTCTTAAGCTCATAACCATGTACAGTATTTCTTCAACAGTGACCATACATTACATTACAGATTTCTTTTCTTTTTTTTTTCAATAACCAATCTGCATGTCAGTCACAAGTTCAGTCTATCAGGAGGACGTCTGTCTCTCACAGGACGAGTGTTCCTTTCCACAACTGGCGGTGGTGGTTCTACAGGTCGTTCTTCCACAACCTGTGGCTCAGGATGTTCTGACACATCAGTGTCTGCATTGAAATCATCAATCTCCCAAGAAGCTCCATCACAAGAGTCCATTTGAGTCTGATATGGATTTCCCTTGACACCCAACATCTGGTTCACATGTCTTTTCACACAATTTCCATTTACTTCAACACTGTATGTGACAGGACCCAACACTTCACTTATAACTCCATTCAACCATTTCTCCCCTCCCCTGTAATTTTTTACCAACACGTGTTGACCAACCTTAAAAGACCTAACATGGGGAAGATTTGGTTCAGACTCGGTCTGCATTCTCTGAGAGAATTCTGGTTTGATAAGACACAACCTGGTTTGCACCTGTCTTCTCAGAAATAGCTCAGCTGGGGTCTTTCCTGTCTTAGTATGAGGTGTGTTTCTGTACCCAATCAGAAAATGTGCTAAACGGTGCTCAAGCGCCATACCACCAATGGCTCTATTCTTTGCAAGGGATTTCTTAAGATTTTGGACCAATCTTTCAGCTAAACCATTACTTGCAGGATGGTATGCAGGTGACTTGATGTGTTTTACTCCATTTTTAGTCAAAAATGACTCAAACTCTTGCAATACGAACTGAGGTCCATTATCAGTTACAACCTCTTTAGGCAACCCATAAGCTGCATAAATTTCTCATTGCTTCAATTGTCTTAGATGAAGTAGTAGTGGTCATGCGAACTATCTCTGGCCATCTAGCATAGGCGTCCATCACTACTAAAAACATCTGCTTGTGGTCCTCAGCAAAATCAAGATGTACTCTTTCCCATGGACTCGAAGACCATTTCCATGTATGTATCGGTGCGATAGCAGGCATACTACGCTGCTGCTGACAAATAGTACACTGATTCACTTCACGTTCAATACTGTCATCTAATGTAGGCCACCAGAATAAACTTCTGGCGAGGGACTTCATTTTAACTATTCCCCAGTGGTGCTCATGTAATTCAGACAATAGCCTGTCTCTTAGTTTATCAGGCACTACCACACAGTAACCCCATAATAAACAATCATCCTCAATGCTAAGCTCTAATTTTCTCTGAAAATAAGGCTTCAGTGACTCATCCTATACATGTTTAGGCCATCCAGTTAACACCAACTGTTTAACCACTCTTAACACAGGATCTCTGTCTGTTTCTTTGGCTATTTCTCTAGCAGTAAGAGGTAAGTCTTCCAGGTAAGACACTCTGTAAATTGGGTTTGACACCACATCTACATCAGGCTTCACAGGTAATCTTGATAAAGCATCAGCATTGCTATGCTGCTCTGACTTCTTGTACTGGATTTCATATGTATACGCTGCCAAAATTAGAGCCCACCTTTGTAATCTAGCGGCGGCCAGTGTTGGCACACCTGTTTTAGGCCCCAGAATTTTCAACAGTGGCTTGTGGTCTGTCAATAACAAGAATTTCCTTCCATAAAGATACTCATGGAATTTCTCTTTTTCCAGTTGAGAGTAATTCTGTTCTGTTTTAGTTAACATTCTGGATGCAAATGCGATAGGTCTCTCACTTCCATCTTTCATTTTGTGGCTGATTACAGCACCAACTCCATAAGGAGAAGCATCACATGCTAGTATGATATGTAACTCTGCATCAAAATGTACTAACAATTTATCTGACTGAAGAGACTTCTTTGCACTATCAAATGCACTTTGACATTTCTCTGACCATTCCCAGGTTGCATCTTTATGCAGCAATGCTGTCATTGGCTGAATCAGAGTAGATAGATTGGGGATAAACTTCCCATAGTAGTTTAACAGAGCTAAGAATGACCTGAGTTCAGTTACATTTTTCGGAACTGGAGCCCTCTGAATAGCATCTGTCTTTTCCTTCATTGGATGTATGCCCATGGCACCAATGACATGCCCTAAGTATGAAATGCTGTTCTGCATGAATGCACACTTCTCTCTTTTAACCCTGAGATTATAAGTTTCAAGTCTGTTAAGCACCTCTTCCAAGTTAGTCAGGTGCCTTTCTGTATCTTTTCCAGTAATTAAGATGTCATCTAAATAACAGATGACGCCTTCCATGCCCTGAAGAACCTGATCCATAATCTTTTGAAAAATAGCAGGGGCGCTAGCAACACCGTAGGGTAACCTATTGTAGTGATACAACCCTCTGTGTGTGTTGATAGTTAGGTAATGTCTTGAATTGTCCTCTAACAGAACTTGCTGATAAGCCTGCGACAAGTCTAATTTGGTAAACTGCTGACCTCCTGCTAGTTTAGCAAATAAATCTTGGGTTTTGGGTAGTGGATACTGTTCCACATTCAACCATGGATTGATGGTGACCTTGTAGTCTCCACATATTCTCACACTGTCATCCTCTTTAGGCACACAAACTATTGGAGGCCCACTCACTGTAATTACTGGGTGAGATGACACCTTCAGCTTCCAATTTTGCCAGTTCTCTCTCTACGGCTTCTCTTAATGCATAAGGCACGTTTCTAGGCTTACAGAACTTGGGCACAGCATCTGGAACTACATGTAGTCTGGCTTCAATACCTTTTAACTTGCCTAGCTCAGGTTTGAACACTGATGCATGTCTGGCACACACATCATCCACTGTATCAGGAGCCACTCTGTTGACTCTTGACTATGATTCCTCACTGTAGGTTTTCAGCACACAATTTGCAGGACTAAGTTTCACATCTTTAAACCTGCGTTTAAGTAGAGTTTCAGATATCACTGACACGGCTGCGCCAGTGTCCACCTCCATTTCACCCTTGTACCATTTACACTGACATACACATAGTAGGGTTTCAAAATGTCACCTTTACCCGTGTCCATTGCAAAAAGTTCGGCCCCTCCACTGTCCAATGTCTGACCAGTGTCAATGTTCTGTACAGCATCCACCATGCACCTTGTCGGCACACAGCAGTCGTCTCTGGCACTGCAGAGCTGAGGCTGGATAGGATCTCCATCTGCCCGAAGACTGTGAGCGTTGCTCTGGTCCACGTGCTGGGGAGCGTTGCAAACAAGTCTTCCCTGCTGCTTGATAGCGCTGGAATTTGTACATGTCTCGTGCTTGAGAGTGTGGCAACATTCCAAATGCCTGGTCCCTTTCGATGCCTTGCCATAGCTTCCTTCTTTAGGGGAACGGCATGCTTTTGCGATGTGTCCCTTTTTCTTGCACTGGTGACACTCTGCGTCCTTGAACCTGCATTCATCCGGTCTGTGGCCTTTTCCATTGCAGCGATAGCAGGGCTTTCCATTAGCTGTAGACTTTACCGTAGCCTCTCTATGCTTTATGTTAGCCTTCTTTTCCACCACATTAGCTTTATAGCCTTACTGTGCAAACTGTTGCGCACTGTTGCCTTTTGTTACCTCAAAAGAAAGCGCCATTTCAACTGCGACTGTAACATTAAGTCTTTTGTGTGAGCAGCATTGAGTAACCGATCTCTTAGCTCACTGCTCTTAACTCCACAGACCAACCTATCACGCAGTGCTTCATCTAAAAATGCTCCACATTTGCATGTGGCTGCTAACTTTCTCAAACTTGCAATGTACTCACTTATTGTTTCGTTTTCCTTTTGGTTTCTTCCGTGAAACTTGCATCTCTCGGCAATAAAGTGGGTTTTCGGGATGTAGTGCTTTTCTAGCATTCCCACCACTACTTCATATGTTTTACCCGATGGCCTATCTGGTGCACACAAATCCATCAGCAAGCTATGCGCCCTTTTTCCTACCACCGTAAGAAATACCGCTTTGGTTTTCTCATCTCGAGTGTCCAATCCATTTGCTGCGAAGTACTGCTCTAACCGCTGGCGATAACTATCAAAACTTTCCTCACTTTCCTCGAAGTGGAAATCTTCTGGCTTACCGAATGCCATCTTCTGTTCGACGGTCCTTTCGCTCACCAAACATCTCTCTGGTTGTTCGTCGTTGACTTCTGCCTCGCTGGAGCTGCTTGACATGCTAACTCTGTGACTTCCAACTTAACCATCCCATCCTCGTCGCCAAGCTGTGGTGTATGAAACACTAATAATGTTCTAAGCTGTTTAAGCAGATAACTTGAAAGTGCACACGGCAGACTTATGACAGTAACGTAGTATATTTATTATTACACTGTTAACAACCTTGCTATCCAGAGTAGAGCGGAGTACCAAGAGAACGCCCTGGTGGCAATTCTGCCTTATATACTATTCGGGAACAACCAATAGATGACCTCCACCTTATTCAGTACCAATCACATTGATCTGTGTATATTCAAAACTAATAAAACCACACTGGTTAATATTCTGTGTTGGGAACACCACACTTTCCTTTCCTCCATGGTTAGGTTGGAAGGAGGGAGTTCCGCATTGGACAGAGCTGCTGATACCTTTAACCTAAGCTGTTCCACCTCGGTTTCCGTTAGATTGTTTTTCCTTATGGCTGATTCTGTGGATGTGATGAGGTCAACTATAGGTAGTTGTTTGGGTGTCATGGCGAAGTTCAGTCCTTTGGCTAAGACCTCCTTCTCTGATTGTGAAAGTACCTTGTCCGACAGATTCTTGATCCATCTGTCCTGCGTTCCGTTTTGTGTGGGATGTTCTGTCTTTTGTCTCCAGGTAAGTATATCTGCTTGGTTAGTGTTGTTGGTTCGTCGCTGTAAGGTTGAAACTTCCTTGTCTGCCTTTCTTTGGTTTTGTGGTATTGAGATAGTTGGGCTTTCCTGGTGAAATCAGTGATCCTCTCCAAGACTGCACCAGGCAAGTGGGATGTTATTTGCTGGAGTAGTTGGTCAGATTTCTCCTTCAGCCATTCAATAGTGAAATGGACCTGTCTCACTCTTTCATTCAGGAGTTGATTCTGTGCCTTCTCTATGATTCTGTCTGCTCTATGTCCTTTCATTGTGGTACACAGGCGCAGGCTAGTGGGTATGAGCCTGTGTTGTCCGCATCTCGGATTGAATCGCAAGTGGTTTCTTCAGTCTGCAATCTTCCGAGCCATCCTTTCATATTCCCTCACCATTTTAAGGGTGTCAGACCCAAATTGTTCCGCAACATGTCTGTGAATGTTCTCATTCATCTTGATCATGGTTATCCAAAGGAGTTGAATCAAGTGCAACTGGACTTGGGAAATATCCGTGAAGACGTTTCGCATCTCATCCAAGAGGCTTCATCAGTTCGTGTCTTCCTGACTAGACCAAGCTAGTCTGACTGGCTGGTGATGAAACTCAGATATGTATCCTCTTTGGAGTTGTTATCAGAGCTAATGATGTCCATGGCTCTTTGTGTTCCGATGTTTAGCAACGCCCGTCGTTATCAGAGCTATTGATATGCGTGGCTCTTTTGTGTTCCGATGTTTAGCAACGCCCGTCGTTATCAGAGCTATTGATATGCGTGGCTCTTTTGTGTTCCGGTGTTTAGCAACGCCCGTCGTTATCAGAGCTATTGATGTGCATGGCTCTTTGTGATCTGATGTTAAGCAACGTCGGTCGGTGGGGGTGTTAGTTTCGACTTTGTTAGTGCTCCCTTCAGTGGTCATGAGTCATTGGAGCCGTTAGTGACCGACTGTTGTTCTTGGAGGCTAGGCTTCTTGAGTCTCCTGGGTAGAGATGAAAGGACAGCATTGTAAGTGGGAGATAGGTGGTGTCGCAGACCTCCTCCTCTGTTGAGGGATTGTTTTTCCAGTTTCACATAGATGGCTTCCTTCACCCCTCTTTCAAACCATCTATCTTCCCTGTCCAAAATGTGTATGTTGCTGTCCTCGAAGGAGTGTGTCTTCTCCTTTAGGTGTAGATAGACTGCTGAGTCTTGTCCTGAGGAGTGTGTGTTCACGAATATAGTACACCAAGTCCAGTTGCACTTGATTCAACTCCTTTGGATGATGGTTTTGTTGTTTAAATGAGGGGTCCTCAACCTTTTTTTACACTGCAGCCCATTTTTGTATTTAGAATATTTTCACCTGGCCCGTCTGCCATCTGCTGAGTGTGGTGTTATGATGGAAACATTGTTTGACACTAGTACTACCTATACCATACATGAGTCATTCAAAATGAGCAGATTTAGATGCTAATAAAACACAGAGTAGCTTATCCTGTTGGCATTGTTGAGCTGGGGTGCGCAGTCTTCTTGTTGCATATGGAGGAAGCAAAGCTTGACTGTTTTGTCTTTAGCCTTTAACGTTAGGCATATTTATTTAGGCAAATACAGCAGGTCTTAGCTCTCTACTACCGACACTTACAACACACACTGTCGCACACAGAGAACGTGGCGACGTCACATCTGAATGCACCGTAATACAATGAGTAAGGGCGCCATCAAATAACAACACTTAACACCCCCACTCACTCTTAGCTCATTTGATTACCTGGAAAAAAAAATAAGGCTTCTTCTTTACCTTGACAATGAGAACACACTCTGCACTTCTACGTGCCAAACATGTCTTGAGCAAACCTCTTTATCTTTAGCTTGGTGGCTGGCTTTGTCATTACATCAGCGATCATTTGCTCAGTAGGACAGTATTCCACGATTACCTTTCCATTATGTTTTTCTCTTGTATACACACAGTGATCAGCGGGATTCTGTACAAAACCATTTTCACGTCCGCGGTGGTGTAGCGGTCTAAGCGTCGGCTTTGAGTCGACGCAGTTGCCCACTGGGGACCGGGGTTCGCGCCTCAGTCTCGTCAGATCCGACTATGGCTGGACTCGGTGAAGCAGCAATAATTGGCAGCGCTGTCTTCGGGAGGGGGGCGGAGTCGGCTTGTGTTCGTCACATGAATGCGTCTCTGGGTGTGTCGGAAAAAGCAGTGGTTCGGCCTGGATTCGCCTTGACACGAAAGTGGCGAGGCAGTCTCCTTCGAGACTGCCGGCCGGAGAGATGCGGTTGGCGAACGCATATGCAGTACGAGGGAGGGTGTTTGACCTAAAATAGGGATCGATTGGCCACTAAATTGGGAGAAAAAGGGAAAAATCCGAAATAAATGTATATATATTAAAAAAACCATTTTCACTCAAACATGTATGTAACAGCGTTCCAGTTTCTGCCTAACTGCTTTAGACCATAGAGAGACTTCTGCAACTTGCGTACTAGCTTTTCACAAAGAGCCACGCATATCAATAGCTCTGATAACGACGGGCGTTGCTAAACATCGGGACACAAAGAGCCATGGACATCTATAGCTCTGATAACGACTCCAAAGAGGATAAATATTTGAGTTTCATCACCAGCCAGTCAGACTAGCTTGGTCTAGTCAGAAAGGCAGAACTGAGGAAGCCTCTTGGATGAGAGGCAAAACGTCTTCACGGATATATACCAAGTCCAGTTGCACTTGATTCAATTCCTTTGGATAACCATGACCTGGATGAATGAGAACATTCACAGACATATAGCTTTTCACACATTTCTGACTTTTTCTCATAACCTTCTGGTTGCTCTATATAGATTTCAGTCAATTGGTATATGCAAATAGGCTGTCTTAATGTCCATCTGGTGTAAGACTAGGTTCTCCAGCACTGCCTTCTGCGTGACCACTCTTACACCTGTCATATCAGCTGTGGGTGAGAATGTCTCCTCATAGTCAGTTCCTGGTTTCTGACTGTAGCTTTTTGCTACAAATCTCGCCTTGTACTTATCAGATCCATCAACGTCACACTTGAGTGTGTAGACCCATCTATCTCCCACTGCTTGTTTACCTGGTGGCAACTGGGAGAGGCTGAAGGTCTCGTTCTCCTCCAGTGATAACATCTCCTCATTCATGGCATTTTTCCACTGCCTTGATTTGGTTGATGCTATGGCGTCCTGGTAGGTTTGAGGAATGTTGCATACTGCTCTATAACAAGAGTCCACGCATGTTTGCAGTTTGTCCTCTGTATCCTCAGTCTCGAATTCCTCTAGGTAAGCTGGTCTCCTCTTGGTTCGCGGTGGGTTCCTTCTGATTACAGTCTTGGTGACTTGCCCGGCTGTGTGTGTGTTCAGTCTGTTCAGGTAAAGTCCCAGAAACTCCACTCTGAACACCCTGACCTGGTACATTTTCAACATTTTCATCAACATTTTCTTCGCTGTCATTGACCCTGGGATGTACATTCCTATCACCATATTCTATGTATGACTCAGGTGTTTGTGTTGAACTTCACCAACCAGTGCTTTTGAACCCTCTCTGTGTCTGAATAGTACACTAGATAAGCTGGGCTGTTTTTATCATAGCCAATGAAAACACCTTGCTCACACCTAGAGTCTAGCTTTCCTTTCTCTTGCTTGTAATCAAAACAGAGTGATCCAAATTTCTGCAGTTTGGATATGTTTGGTTTCTTGCCTGTGAACAGCTCGTATGGTGTTTTCTTTATGTGCCTGCTGTAGCACCTGTTCCTCACATAAGCTGGTATCTGGTAACTCGCTTTCTATCAGTAAGCGTCTGTTCATATCATAGAGAGTTCGCCAACCTCTCTCTGCTGTGCCATTTTGGTGGGGTGAATAGGGTGCTGTTGAGTCTTATCTTTTGCAAAAGACTCGCCCGGTTCTTTGATTCAGGTCGACATAGGCAAATAAGAAGTCAGACGACTTCTTGCTGGTTCGTGTCATTTTATTTGGCACACAACAAATAGTTCACAGGTAATGCTGCAGCGCTGGAGACGTACCCTCGGTGCATTTTGGTGGGGTGAATAGGGTGCTGTTGAGTCTTATCTTTTGCAAAAGACTCGCCCGGTTCTTTGATTCAGGTCGACATAGGCAAATAAGAAGTCAGACGACTTCTTGCTGGTTCGTGTCATTTTATTTGGCACACAACAAATAGTTCACAGGTAATGCTGCAGCGCTGGAGACGTACCCTCGGTGCAACCGGGAGTCGTCTGCCAAATAGTGGAAGAACATAATCTTAAATACTAAAACAACAAGGCGTGGTGCTTTTTGGAGACAGGCGTGATCTTCTTTTTTGGTTTCCCTTTGTCACTGTCATCATGTTTTCCTCGTGTTGTTTTGTATGTGTAGCGCGTGTCCTAATCAGGTTTATGTGCATGGCGTTCCTGCTCCAAGGCCGTCCTTATCAGGGCGGCGTACACAGACTCCCTGGCCGTCCTAATCAGCGTCCTAACACAGCGTTCCTACTCCCAGGCCCAGCTCCTTTATGCAGACATCTCATGTCTGATCCTATTCTTGGTTAACAGTGCCTGGATGTCTCGGCTTGTAAACTCAGTGCCGTTATCTGAATGGATACACTTGACTTCTCCGTAAGGTGCTATGTCTGCTAAGAACCTTTCTGTGCCTTGCACTGTATCACTCTTGGACCTTAGAAAATACACTAACATGGTACCTGAGTAGTCGTCTGTAAAAGACTGTGCATATCTGTACCCTTCTATGCTCGGTGTTGGCATGGGACCGGCTAAGTCAGTGTGGACTAGTTCTAAGGGTTTCTTAGCCTTTCTGTCTGGCTCCCTATTTGTCTTCTGGGTGAATTTGCCTTGTGTACACACTTCATATAACTGATCTGGTCTGACTGCACTTCCTTTTATCTCCATGCCTTTCACTACACTTTGTAACTTTTGTACATCTTCATAGTTACAATGACACAAAATGTCATGCCAAGTTTGCATGTCGTGACACCCTTTAAATTGGTCAACACTCTCCTCAACAAGTAATACAAATTTCCACTCTCGTGGATGTCAAACCTGCTACCGTCCTTGGTAACCATGCGCCTGTCCCCTTTCTTGAAAGTGATTGTTGCCCCTTCGTTTGTTGCTCTTGCCACCAAAAAGATGTCATGTGGGTATGAAGGCATATACAGTGTATGTCGTCCGGCGCTGTCTAGTAGACATATCATCACCGTTCCTCTTCGTTGTGCTATTCCACTGCACTTGGTCCTATCGGCCAACTCCACTGAGTGGGTGTCAGGCTGGAATGAGTTGTCATAGCTTTTAAACTTTCTGATGTCATTCACGATGTGGGATGTTGCTCCTGCATCCACCATGATGCCTTCATCTTCACGATGTCTGGTGGTCTCTCGTTCTTTGTGTGCTTGACCTTGAAGAGATGGTCTTGGTCGCCATTTTGTTCCTCCGTGACTTTTCTGACACCATCTTGTTCCCCCTTTTTCTTGCACAGAGCCTCTTGGTTTGTATTATTTTTGCAGTAACTGCACCACACTTTTTGAAAACATTTTCTTGCCTTGTGCCCTTTTATTCCACACTTGTAACACGTCACGTTGGCATCGTCATCTTTTCTGTTGCTAGCGTGCGTCTTGGTGGGGCCTCGGCCTTGCCTTGCACAGGTCGTCATCACATTATCTGTAGATCTTCCCGTGTTCCTTTTCTCTGCCTCTTCACAGACCCGTAGTCTTCTTTTAAAGTCTGCAAATGTAACGTTATCTTCGTTTTGTGTTATGTGAATGGCTAGCGACTTAAAAGAGTCTGGTAGCTCACCTAGTATCATGGCTACAATCAGTCCATCACTCATGGTCTCGCCTGCATCCCTCTGAGCCGTAATGAGGTTCTCCGCCCTTATTATGTAGTCAGTAACACTCTCGTTATTTGCCATGCGTAGCTTGGTCAATGATGTGTATAGATTTATGATCCACGGCTTGCTTTTTCCAAAATAATGTTCTTCCAGTATTCTCAGAGCCTTCCTGCCATCATCAGTGGCTTCATGTGTTATCACTGATAGGCTTTTTATCATCTATCAGTCTTAGTAGCTCAGCATAGCAATCAGCGTTCTTCCTCCTATCTTCAGTTAACTGTTCTTCGCTAGTGCCGGTGGGCTCACGTAAAATAGTCTCTTTTAGCTTCAGTGTTACGGCTCGCCCACCCCGCGCCGGGAGCCAATCAGCCCGTCAGGGCTGGGCTTAAGTTTGGTGGTCTCCCAGCGCCCGTTGTCAGTTCGTGCCGTAATCTCCTCGCAGTAGTGGCTACTCTTCCCTTACGGTGCTTTTCTCTCTGAGCTTACCCCAGCCCTTGGTTTATGGTTTCCCTTGCAAAGTTTCCCCATGGAAGTATCCTGCCGTGTTCCCGTTTGGATTACCCGCGAGTTTTTTCCCTTGGACTTCCCGTTTTCTTGTCGCTTATTGCCTTCCTGTGTTTGACTGTTGTACGCGCAAGGAATAAAGTACGCCAGTTTCGGCTAACCCCATCTCTGTCTGGTGTCGTGCGTTTGGGGTCTTCCACAAACCCTAACAGTACGAACTGACCATGACGACCCCAGCCGACACAGAGAGCGTACCGACCAGTCCGGTTCAAGCCGCTCTCGTCAGACAGATCCAACTGATCAACTCCCACACCCAGCAGCTAGAGGCAGCCTCTGCTGCGGTGAGCGATCTTCAGACTCGGGTCCAGCCCCTCCAGGCCTGTGTGGGTAACCTAACGAGCCAGTCCCTCAAGGAGAGGTTCACCAGCGCCCCGGTCCTGCTCCACCCCAACCCCAAGAAGCAGTTCATTGTGGAGGTGGACGCTTCGGACACCGGGTTGGGGGCTGTCCTCTCCCAGCGGTCAGCGTCTGACCAGAAGGTCCATCCATGCACCTTCTTCTCTCGCCGGTTCCTCCCCGCTGAGGAGAACTACGATGTCGGGAACCGGGAGCTGCTGGCAGTGGTGGCTGCTCTGGAGGAGTGGCGCCATTGGCTGGAGGGGGCGGAACAGCCGTTCACCATCTGGACTGATCATAAGAACTTGACGTTCATCCGAGCAACCAAGCGCCTCAATGGTCGGCAGGCACGGTGGGCCAGCTTCCTCAGTCGGTTTGACTTCACGCTGACTTATCACCCCGGGTCCTGCAACACGAAGGCAGACTCCCTGTCCCGACAACACCCGAGGAGGGAGCCAGCTACAGTGGAGCCGACTCCCATCCTTCCTGAGGCCAGGGTGGTTGGCGTGGTTACCTGGGGCATCAAGACCATGGTCAGGCAGGCGTTGCGCTCCCATCCCGCCCCGAGCCACGTGCCTCCTTCCTGGCTTGGCGTTCTGGTGGCCCACCGTGAGGAACGACGTCGGGGACTTCGTAAAGGCCTGCTCTGTCTGTGCTCGCAGCGGGGCCTCTCACCAGGCACCCGCGGGTCTGCTGCAGCCCCTCCCAACTCCAAGTCGGCCCTGGTCCCATGTGGCGTTGGATTTTGTCTCCGGACTGCCTCCCTTGCAGGGTAACACTGTGATCCTGACAGTGGTGGACCGCTTCAGTAAGGGAGTGCACCTGGTGGCCCTCCCCAAACTCCCATCGGCTTCTGAGATGGTGGACCTCCTGACGGGCCACGTGTTCCGTCTCTGTGCCTTCCCCTGGACGTCGTCTCAGACCGAGTGCCCCAGTTCGTCTCCCAGGTATGGCGGGCCTTTTGTAAGGGGTTGGGTGCCTCTGTTAGTCTCTCCTCTGGATATCACCCACAGACTAACGGGCAGACGGAGAGGATGAACCAGAGCGTGGGGAGGGCAGACATCAACTCCCTGGTCAGCTCTGCCACCGGCCTCTCACCTTTTGAGGTGTCCCTGGGCTACCAGCAGCCTCTCTTTGCTGCGCAGGAGTCAGAAGTGGCAGTTCCCTCCGTGCAGGCCCATCTGAACTGGTGTCGTCGTGTCTGGGAGGTGACCAGAGCTGCTCTGCTCCGGGTAGCTGAGCGTGCCAGTCGGGGAGCCAACCGACGCCGGTCCCCAGTGCCTACGTACCAACCAGGCCAAAGGGTGTGGCTGTCCTCGAAGGCCCTCCCGCTTCAGTCCACCGCGAAGAAGCTGAACCCCCGGTTTGTCGGGCCCTTTGAGATCAGGAAGGTTCTCAGCTCCGCGGCGGTGAGTCTGCAGCTTCCGGCTTCCTTGAAGATCCATCCCGTTTTTCATGTGTCTTGGGTTAAGCCTGTCTCCCACAGTCCTCTGATGCCTCCGGCCCCAGCTCCGCCTCCCCCTGAGATCGTGGATGGGCACCCCCAGTGGAAGGTCCACTGGCTGCTGGACGTCCGGCGCCGAGGACGGGGGTTCCAGTATTTGGTGGACTGGGAAGGCTACGGTCCGGAGGACGTAGCTGGGTCTCCCGCCAGCTCATCCTGGACCCTGGGCTGCTCACTGAGTTCCATCATTCCCATCCCGACAAGCCGGGCAAGTCGCCTGGTGGCTCCCGTGGAGGGGGGGGTACTGTTACGGCTCGCCCACCCCGCGCCGTGGCCCGCCCACCCTGCGCCGGCAGCCAATCAGCCCGTCAGGGCTGGGCTTAAGTTTGGTGGTCTCCTTGCGCCCGTTGTCAGTTCGTGCCGTAATCTCCTCGCAGTAGTGGCTACTCTTCCCTTACAGTGCTTTTCTCTCCGAGCTCACCCCAGCCCTTGGTTTATGGTTTGCCTTGCAAAGTTTCCCCGTGGAAGTATCCTGCCGTGTTCCCGTTTGGATTACCCGCGAGTTTTTTCCCTTGGACTTCCCGTTTTCTTGTCGCTTATTGCCTACCTGTGTTTGACTGTTGTACGCACAAGGAATAAAGTACGCCAGTTTCGGCTAACCCCATCTCTGTCTGGTGTCGTGCGTTTGGGGTCTTCCACAAACCCTAACATTCAGAGTATGTAAGCAGCCTAGGAATCTTGTTTCCCAAAGGTCATACTTATCTTCGGATCCGTCGAACAAAAGCTGCGGTGCCAAGGCTCCTGTTGCTCTGCTTGCCATCTTGCTAACTCGCTAATTTTACCGTGGCCTACTAGCTTGCTACACTTTTTCTTTGCTAAGCTAGCTTGTTAGCTTCATTGGCTAACGTATAATACGTAATGTAAAACTTCTTCCGAGAATATAAACACAGATTAAGAAACTCTGACATAAACGCTCACTAATCTCCAAGCTGGTCCACATAGCCTGTAGAAGTTCCGTGTAATACTACGCGTTAAACTTCTTCCAGAATGCTAGCTTGTGTCCAACTCTGCCTGGGCCCATAAGCTGTTGAGCTGGGGTGCGCAATCTCCTTGTTGTGTATGGAGGATAAGCAAAGCTTGACTCTGTTTTCTCTTTAGCCTTTAACGTTTGGCATATTTATACACGCAAATACAGCAGGTCTTGGCTCTCTACTACCAACTCTTGCAACACACACTGTCGCACACAGAGAACGTGGCGACGTCACATCTAAATGTACCGTAATACAATGAGTAAGGGCGCTATCAAATAACAACACTTAACAGGCATAGCCATGGATGCCCGCAGGAGTTCTCCCCAGGGTATTCAAACAAACAAACAACAAATGCACCATGTTTGACACTTGAATAGGCTGTAACACAACAATAGTTCCTGGTCCATCCACGGATCCATCCCTTTACGGTAGAGGCTAGTTCCCGTCGATGCAGAGAACGGTCAACTGAGCATGCGCAAGTACTCGTTGCCCCCGTTGTTTGGGTAGGTTAAGGTTAGGGTTAGGGCGGGGTTAGGGTTAAAGTTAATAAACAGACACAGAGCAGGGGCGGGTCTTCCTAGAATCCTAGCGCCTGGATGCTACGCGGGGCGTGTGGAGGCACGGTAGAGGCATTTCGCGCATGCTCAGTTGACCGTTCTCTACTCCATTTCCGTTCTCTGTATCGATGGGAACTAGCCTCTACCATCCATTTACCACGGATAAAGGTCAACGACGAGTACAGCATTACAAAGGTGAGTAATTAAGCATATATTATAGCTTAGTTTATAGCCTAGCTTGATGTTTGTAAACTTGTTGTTTTTCTTCGTAGAGTTTGTAATTACTTACCCTTGTCATTGTGGATGTAACTTGACATGTACAATTTGAAACATTTCACCCGTTTGCTGGTGGTTGCAGGTGAAAGTCCGTCGAAAATTCTGTACACGTCGTTGACATTTATCCACCGTTTATCCATTTATTTTTACATTAATGCATTGACGTTTTTATTTATCCGCCATTTTGTTGTGTCCTGTGCCTTTAAGACGTGATGACGTAGGAAGAGAGAGGGGGAGTCTACGTTGAGCTGTGGCCGTTTCTAGCATACCTCAGAGATGTTCAATAAATGACTGTTGATTAAAATACTACTTTGCTTACTTATTACCACAGTGCACACAACAATTGGCGACGAGATAATTTGGATTTACTTTTGAGTTCGGTTTTTACACACATTTATCCATTTGTTTGTCATTTATACGTTGACATTTTTTACCGCGGTCGAAACCGGAAGTCAGCGGTGTCTGTAGGGACGCCCGAACAAGCCGGAAGTAATGGGGCCTCGAACCGGCGATTTCTGTTTTGGTAGGCAACGGAATTTACCACTACGCTCCCCGAACGCCCTGTAATGGTTTACTTTAACTGTTCGGATCAGTCCAAGCAAAGTAGGTGCACGTTTTTATCATGTGTAAGGTTCCTGTTTGGATAAGAGCAGCTTGATAATGGCGGCTGGAAGACAGAGACATGAGCTAAGCTAAGTGTGCTAGCTGGTGTGGTCTGAAGTTTCAGCACCGTGTAAGAGCGGCACACTACTGCAGCAGTCAGCTGGTTGGTCAGGCTAGTTGCGCCACCGTGGTAGGCCACTTTCACACTGCATGTGTGCCTCACATCACACTGCATGTGTGCCACACTGCCACACATCACACTGCATGTGTGCCACACGTCACGCTGCATGTGTGCCACATGCCACACATCACACTGCATGTGTGCCACATGCCACACTGCATGTGTGCTACACGTCACACTGCATATGTGCCACACTGCCACACATCACACTGCATGTGTGCCACATGCCACACTGCATGTGTGCTACACGTCACACTGCATATGTGCCACACTGCCACACATCACACTGCATGTGTGCCACATGCCACACTGCATGTGTGCCACACATCACACTGCATGTGTGCCACACGTCACACTGCATGTGTGCCACACGCCACACTGCATGTGTGCCACACGCCACACTGCATGTGTGCCACACGTCACACTGCATGTGTGCCACATGCCACACTGCATGTGTGCCACACTGCCACACATCACACTGCATGTGTGCCACACGTCACGCTGCATGTGTGCCACATGCCACACATCACACTGCATGTGTGCCACACGTCACGCTGCATGTGTGCCACATGCCACACATCACACTGCATGTGTGCCACATGCCACACTGCATGTGTGCCACACGTCACGCTGCATGTGTGCCACACTGCCACACATCACACTGCATGTGTGCCACATGCCACACTGCATGTGTGCTACACGTCACACTGCATATGTGCCACACTGCCACACATCACACTGCATGTGTGCCACATGCCACACTGCATGTGTGCCACACGTCACACTGCATGTGCCACATGCCACACATCACACTGCATGTGTGCCACATGCCACACTGCATGTGTGCCACACGTCACACTGCATGTGTGCCACACATCACACTGCATGTGTGCCACATGCCACACATCACACTGCATGTGTGCCACACGTCACACTGCATGTGTGCCACATGCTACACTGCATGTGTGCCACACGTCACACTGCATGTGTGCCACTCATCACACTGCATGTGTGCCACACTGCCACACATCACACTGCATGTGTGCCACATGCCACACTGCATGTGTGCCACATGTCACACTGCATGTGTGCCACACATCACACTGCATGTGTGCCACATGCCACACGTCACACTGCATGTGTGCCACATGCCACACTGCATGTGTGCCACACGTCACACTGCATGTGTGCCACTCATCACACTGCATGTGTGCCACATGCCACACGTCACACTGCATGTGTGCCACATGCCATACATCACACTGCATGTGTGCCACACGTCACACTGCATGTGTGCCACACATCACACTGCATGTGTGCTACACGTCACACTGCATGTGTGCCACACTGCCACACATCACACTGCATGTGTGCCACACATCACACTGCATGTGTGCCACATGCCACACGTCACACTGCATGTGTGCCACACATCACACTGCATGTGTGCCACACGTCACACTGCATGTGTGCCACACATCACACTGCATGTGTGCTACACGTCACACTGCATGTGTGCCACACTGCCACACATCACACTGCATGTGTGCTACACGTCACACTGCATGTGTGCCACACTGCCACACATCACACTGCATGTGTGCTACACGTCACACTGCATGTGTGCCACACTGCCACACGTCACACTGCATGTGTGCCACTCTGCCTTGTCACCGCTCAAGTTAATGTGTCGCCGCACAGCTGAGGCCTTCGCCATCTTGTTTCCTTTTAACACTAGAACGACCGGGATTTCACTCCTACCTAAGATGACCGTGGGTAGTCAAAATGACCGCAATTTTTTAAACTTCTGTACATATGTTTGCATGTCTGTTACGAAACGACTGACACCAAAATGAAAATTTTAACAACTATAAGACTATTTTTAAACAGAGACATGGTTGAACTTGAATGGCAAAATTGAAAAAGTGAACATATTACCTGAAAAACAAAACGTCAAACACATATTGCTAATCTAACAAACATAATGTGATGTTCAGTATTAGGGGAATACACCTTTAAGGACACAGGGAATTGTGGGATAGAAAACAGAGCAGCCACGGGGAGCGGGAAGGTAGACGAGAGTCAGTCGGATGATGTGCACGTTATGCGTGGAGCGAAATAAACATGCCGAAGTTCCACAGCTAATTCAGAAACGGTGTTATCATCTGTGAGAGGGAAAAGTAGGTCATTACACATAACAAGGCCTATAAAATGTGTAATGTAAAAAAAGGACTGAAAATAAATATTGAGACAGTCTCAAACAACGACTGGAACTGAAAACTACTATAACGACCACGGGCGGTCAAAATGAGCGGTCAAAATGCCCAGTGACGGTTTTTCAACTCTGTATTCTGCCAAGATAAATACCCAATTGAGATATTAATGCACTATGCACTATGTCTGTTAAGAAACGACTGACACCAAAATTAACATTTTAACAACATGAATACTATTTTTCAAACAATTTAAAATGGCCACTGTCCAACGCCTGTAAATACTGCAAGGCATCGGTGGTAGTCATGGTGCGTCTGTAACCAGACATGTTGGCAATAATCAAAGATCAAGTGTAGACTATTTCTCTGCACTGGAGAACGTTAGTGTGTTTCTAGCAACGAACTTCATGAACGAAATGACATGACCAACACACGTCATAAATACTGACATGATGCGCACGATCACGCACAAATTAAGTGCGGTCATTTTGACTGCTCATGGTCGTTTTAGGTAGATCTTATAACTTTTTTGTGCAATTGATCTAAAACTCATTTTGATGCAAATATATGCAGTTTTAGGAGCATTCAGTGAGCGGCAGGTCTGTATCTTTTTATTCCCCACAAACTTGTTAAACTGAAAATCCAAAACGGTCAAAATGACCGTCATGGTCGTTGGCCAAGGTGAACTGAAGCGTGACGTCACTGCTGTGCGTGAGAGGGATGTCAGGTCAGGTGCCCCAGCAGACACAGTACATATTTACACATTTTGACCGTGCAATTAAAAAGTATAAATATAGCACAAGAATGGGCTGACAAGTGTTATTTTGCAGTTCCGCTTTATTGATGGATTGATTGATTGATTGATTGATTGCCAACATTAAGCGAAAAAAACAACAAAAAAATGGTATCTTTATCCCAAAATTGAAACCGAATACTTACCAGACGACCGAGTATCTGAATAGTGGGATACTCGTGTCCAGCCGTACAAATCACACACCAGCCGTCTCAGTTATAGTTTCTTTCCACAGTCAGTCAGGTTGCTCAACAGCTGACACACCCATAAGCACCTTACGTTGTTGCAATATTGTGTAGTTTTCTAAATTGTGTATTTAATGTATGAATTATGAATTAATTGTACATATTCTGTGTAGGTCATTTTTGGGATTGTGTGTCTTTATGTCCTTTGTGTTAAAGTAGAGAGAGCCAGAGCACAGGAATTTCCTTATATTCCAATACGCGATGATAAAGTTGAACTTGACTTAAAGGTGATCAACGAAAAGGATGTAGTAAGAAAGAAAGAGGTGTACATGTGAAAGAACAGAAGTGTGACGAGTGTTTCCTTTAAATGATGCCTGTTGGGGAGAGATTTCATGATGTTTCTTCACAAACGTTTGATTCCGAGCTTTCCAACATGCTAAACAGCATGTAACATGCTTCTTCTCTGTGTGTGTGTGTGTGTGTGTGTGTGTGTGTGTGTGTGTGTGTGTGTGTGTGTGTGTGTGTGTGTGTGTGTGTGTGTGTGTGTGTGTGTGTATAGAACGGCAGTGTCAATGTGGACAGTGTGGTCACTGTAGCAACACGCTTGGCAGAAGCCGGTCACTATGGGGCGGAGCGTATTGCCCAGGTGTCGTTAAGGTTACAGGAGGACTGGAAGTCTCTGACGACGGCTCTGGAGGAGCGAAGCAACGTGCTGGCCATGTCCACTGGCTTCCAACAGGGGGCAGAGCAGGTACACACCTCTCATGCATAGGGACACAACATTCATCACACAACAATACCAGGGACGGCCTGGAAAGAACAGTGACCTCATGTTAACTCTCCTTTAAACATGAAGAAGGAAGAGTGCCCTCATGTTAACTCTCTGTTAACATGGTGAAGGAACAGTGACCTCCTGTTAACTCTCCTTTATAGATGAAGAAGGAACAGTGACCTCATGGTAACTCTCCTTTATAGATGAAGAAGGGACAGTGACTTTATGTTAACTCTCCTTTATAGATGAAGAAGGAACAGTGACCTCATGTTAACTCTCCTTTATAGATGGAGAAGGGACAGTGACCTCATGTTAACTCTCCTTTATAGATGGAGAAGAGACAGTGACCTCATGTTAACTCTCTGTTAACATGGTGAAGGAACAGTGACCTCCTGTTAACTCTCCTTTATAGATGGAGAAGGGACAGTGACCTCATGTTAACTCTCCTTTATAGATGGAGAAGGGACAGTGACCTCATGTTAACTCTCCTTTATAGATGGAGAAGGGACAGTGACCTCATGTTAACTCTCCTTTATAGATGGAGAAGGGACAGTGACCTCATGTTAACTCTCCTTTATAGATGAAGAAGGAACAGTGACCTCCTGTTAACTCTCCTTTATAGATGAAGAAGGAACAGTGACCTCCTGTTAACTCTCCTTTATAGATGAAGAAGGAACAGTGACCTCATGGTAACTCTCCTTTATAGATGAAGAAGGGACAGTGACTTTATGTTAACTCTCCTTTATAGATGAAGAAGGAACAGTGACCTCATGTTAACTCTCCTTTATAGATGGAGAAGGGACAGTGACCTCATGTTAACTCTCCTTTATAGATGGAGAAGAGACAGTGACCTCATGTTAACTCTCTGTTAACATGGTGAAGGAACAGTGACCTCCTGTTAACTCTCCTTTATAGATGGAGAAGGGACAGTGACCTCATGTTAACTCTCCTTTATAGATGGAGAAGGGACAGTGACCTCATGTTAACTCTCCTTTATAGATGGAGAAGGGACAGTGACCTCATGTTAACTCTCCTTTATAGATGGAGAAGGGACAGTGACCTCATGTTAACTCTCCTTTAAACATGGAGAAGGGACAGTGACTTTATGTTAACTCTCTGTTAAGATGATGAAAGAACAGTGCCCTCATGTTAACTCTCCTTTAAACATGAAGAAGGGACAGTGACCTCATGTTAACTCTCCTTTATAGATGAAGAAGGGACAGTGACCTCATGTTAACTCTCCTTTAAACATGAAGAAGGGACAGTGACCTCATGTTAACTCTCCTTTATAGATGAAGAAGGGACAGTGACCTCGTGTTAACTCTCCTTTATAGATGGAGAAGAGACAGTGACCTCATGTTAACTCTCCTTTATAGATGGAGAAGGGACAGTGACCTCGTGTTAACTCTCCTTTATAGATGGAGAAGAGACAGTGACCTCATGTTAACTCTCCTTTAAACATGAAGAAGGGACAGTGACCTCATGTTAACTCTCCTTTATAGATGAAGAAGGGACAGTGACCTCATGTTAACTCTCCTTTATAGATGGAGAAGAGACAGTGACCTCATGTTAACTCTCCTTTAAACATGAAGAAGGGACAGTGACCTCATGTTAACTCTCCTTTATAGATGAAGAAGGGACAGTGACCTCATGTTAACTCTCCTTTATAGATGGAGAAGAGACAGTGACCTCATGTTAACTCTCCTTTATAGATGGAGAAGAGACAGTGACCTCATGTTAACTCTCCTTTATAGATGAAGAAGGAACAGTGACCTCGTGTTAACTCTCCTTTATAGATGGAGAAGGGACAGTGACCTCATGTTAACTCTCCTTTATAGATGGAGAAGGGACAGTGACCTCATGTTAACTCTCCTTTAAACATGAAGAAGGAAGAGTGCCCTCATGTTAACTCTCTGTTAACATGGTGAAGGAACAGTGACCTCCTGTTAACTCTCCTTTAAACATGGAGAAGGGACAGTGACTTTATGTTAACTCTCTCTTAAGATGATGAAAGAACAGTGCCCTCATGTTAACTCTCCTTTAAACATGAAGAAGGAACAGTGACCTCCTGTTAACTCTCCTTTATAGATGAAGAAGGAACAGTGACCTCATGTTAACTCTCCTTTATAGATGGAGAAGGAACAGTGACCTCATGTTAACTCTCCTTTATAGATGGAGAAGGGACAGTGACCTCATGTTAACTCTCCTTTATAGATGAAGAAGGAACAGTGACCTCATGTTAACTCTCCTTTAAACATGAAGAAGGAACAGTGACCTCCTGTTAACTCTCCTTTATAGATGAAGAAGGAACAGTGACCTCATGTTAACTCTCCTTTATAGATGGAGAAGGAACAGTGACCTCATGTTAACTCTCCTTTATAGATGGAGAAGGGACAGTGACCTCATGTTAACTCTCCTTTATAGATGAAGAAGGAACAGTGACCTCATGGTAACTCTCCTTTATAGATGGAGAAGGGACAGTGACCTCATGTTAACTCTCCTTTAAACATGAAGAAGGGACAGTGACCTCATGTTAACTCTCCTTTATAGATGGAGAAGGGACAGTGACCTCATGTTAACTCTCCTTTATAGATGAAGAAGGAACAGTGACCTCATGGTAACTCTCCTTTATAGATGGAGAAGGGACAGTGACCTCATGTTAACTCTCCTTTAAACATGAAGAAGGAACAGTGACCTCATGTTAACTCTCCTTTATAGATGAAGAAGGAACAGTGACCTCATGTTAACTCTCCTTTATAGATGGAGAAGGGACAGTGACCTCATGTTAACTCTCCTTTATAGATGAAGAAGGAACAGTGACCTCATGGTAACTCTCCTTTATAGATGGAGAAGGGACAGTGACCTCATGTTAACTCTCCTTTATAGATGGAGAAGAGACAGTGACCTCATGTTAACTCTCCTTTATAGATGGAGAAGGGACAGTGACCTCATGTTAACTCTCCTTTAAACATGAAGAAGGGACAGTGACTTTATGTTAACTCTCTGTTAAGATGATGAAAGAACAGTGACCTCATGTTAACTCTCTGTTAACATGGTGAAGGAACAGTGACCTCCTGTTAACTCTCCTTTATAGATGAAGAAGGAACAGTGACCTCATGTTAACTCTCCTTTATAGATGGAGAAGGGACAGTGACCTCATGTTAACTCTCCTTTATAGATGGAGAAGGGACAGTGACCTCATGTTAACTCTCCTTTATAGATGGAGAAGGGACAGTGACCTCATGTTAACTCTCCTTTATAGATGGAGAAGGGAAAGTGACCTCATGTTAACTCTCCTTTATAGATGGAGAAGGGACAGTGACCTCATGTTAACTCTCCTTTAAACATGAAGAAGGGACAGTGACTTTATGTTAACTCTCCTTCATAGATGAAGACGGAACAGTGACCTCATGTTAACTCTCCTTTATAGACGAAGAAGGAACAGTGACCTCCTGTTAACTCTCCTTCATAGATGAAGAAAGAACAGTGACCTCGTGTTAACTCTCCTTTAAACATGAAGAAGGAACAGTGACCTCCTGTTAACTCTCCTTTATAGATGAAGAAGGAACAGTGACCTCATGTTAACTCTCCTTTAAACATGAAGAAGGGACAGTGACCTCATGTTAACTCTCCTTCATAGATGATGAAGGAACAGTGACCTCATGTTAACTCTCCTTTATAGATGAAGTAGGAACAGTGACCTCATGTTAACTCTCCTTCATAGATGAAGAAGGAACAGTGACCTCATGTTAACTCTCCTTTAAACATGAAGAAGGGACAGTGACCTCATGTTAACTCTCCTTCATAGATGATGAAGGAACAGTGACCTCATGTTAACTCTCCTTTATAGATGAAGTAGGAACAGTGACCTCCTGTTAACTCTCCTTTATAGATGATGAAGGGACAGTGACCTCATGTTAACTCTCCTTTATAGATGAAGAAGGAACAGTGACCTCCTGTTAACTCTCCTTTATAGATGAAGAAGGGACAGTGACCTCGTGTTAACTCTCTGTTAAGATGGTGAAGGAACAGTGACCTCCTGTTAACTCTCCTTTAAACATGAAGAAGGAACAGTGACCTCATGTTAACTCTCCTTTAAACATGAAGAAGGGACAGTGACTTTATGTTAACTATCCTTTATAGATGATGAAGGAACAGTGACCTCATGTTAACTCTCCTTTATAGATGAAGAAGGGACAGTGACCTCATGTTAACTCTCCTTTATAGATGGAGAAGGAACAGTGACCTCATGTTAACTCTCCTTTATAGATGAAGAAGGGACAGTGACCTCATGTTAACTCTCCTTTATAGATGATGAAGGAACAGTGACCTCATGTTAACTCTCCTTTATAGATGAAGAAGGGACAGTGACCTCATGTTAACTCTCCTTTATAGATGAAGAAGGGACAGTGACCTCATGTTAACTCTCCTTTATAGATGAAGAAGGGACAGTGACCTCATGTTAACTCTCCTTTATAGATGAAGAAGGAACAGTGACCTCCTGTTAACTCTCCTTTATAGATGAAGAAGGGACAGTGACCTCGTGTTAACTCTCTGTTAAGATGGTGAAGGAACAGTGACCTCCTGTTAACTCTCCTTTAAACATGAAGAAGGAACAGTGACCTCCTGTTAACTCTCCTTTATAGATGATGAAGGAACAGTGACCTCATGTTAACTCTCCTTTATAGATGAAGAAGGAACAGTGACCTCATGTTAACTCTCCTTTATAGATGAAGAAGGGACAGTGACCTCATGTTAACTCTCTGTTAAGATGGTGAAGGAACAGTGACCTCCTGTTAACTCTCCTTTAAACATGAAGAAGGGACAGTGACGTCCTGTTAACTCTCTGTTAAGATGGTGAAGGAACAGTGACCTCATGTTACCTCTCCTTTATAGATGAAGAAGGAACACTGACCTCCTGTTAACTCTCCTTTATAGATGAAGAAGGAACAGTGACCTCATGTTAACTCTCTGTTTGAGATGAGGAAGGAACAGTGACCTCATGTTAACTCTCTGTTTAAGATGATGAAGGAACAGTGACCTCATGTTAACTCTACTTTATAGATGAAGGGACAGTGACCTCATGTTAACTCTCCTTTATAGATGAAGAAGGGACAGTGACCTCATGTTAACTCTCCTTTAAACATGAAGACGGAACAATGACCTCCTGTTAACTCTCCTTTAAACATGAAGAAGGAACAGTGACCTCATGTTAACTCTCCGTTAAAGATGAAGAAGGAACAGTGACCTCATGTTAACTCTCTGTTTAAGATGATGAAGGAACAGTGACCTCATGTTAACTCTCCTTTATAGATGAAGGGACAGTGACCTCATGTTAACTCTCCTTTAAACATGAAGAAGGGACAGTGACCTCATGTTAACTCTCCGTTAAAGATGATGAAGGAACAGTGACCTCATGTTAACTCTCCTTTAAACATGAAGAAGGGACAGTGACCTCATGTTAACTCTCCGTTAAAGATGATGAAGGAACAGTGACCTCCTGTTAACTCTCCTTTAAACATGAAGAAGAGACAGTAACCTCATGTTAACTCTCCGTTAAAGATGATGAAGGAACAATGACCTCATGTTAACTCTCCTTTATAGATGAAGACGGAACAGTGACCTCATGTTAACTCTCTGTTAACATGGTGAAGGAACAGTGACCTCCTGTTAACTCTCCTTTAAACATGAAGAAGGGACAGTGACCTCATGTTAACTCTCTGTTAACATGGTGAAGGAACAGTGCCCTCATGTTAACTCTCCTTTATAGATGAAGAAGGAACAGTGACCTCATGTTAACTCTCCTTTATAGATGAAGAAGGAACAGTGACCTCCTGTTAACTCTCCTTTATAGATGAAGAAGGAACAGTGCCCTCATGTTAACTCTCCTTTAAGATGATGAAGGAACAGTGACCTCCTGTTAACTTTCCTTTAAACATGAAGAAGGAACAGTGACCTCCTGTTAACTCTCCTTTATAGATGGAGAAGTAACAGTGACCTCATGTTAACTCTCCTTTATAGATGGAGAAGGAACAGTGACCTCATGTCAACTCTCCTTTATAGATGGAGAAGGAACAGTGACCTCATGTTAACTCTCCTTTAAACATGAAGACGGAACAATGACCTCCTGTTAACTCTCCTTTATAGATGGAGAAGGAAAAGTGACCTCGTGTTAACTCTCCTTTATAGATGAAGAAGGAACAGTGACCTCCTGTTAACTCTCCTTTATAGATGAAGACGGAACAGTGACCTCATGTTAACTCTCCTTTATAGATGAAGAAGGAACAATGACCTCCTGTTAACTCTCCTTTAAACATGAAGACGGAACATGACCTCCTGTTAACTCTCCTTTATAGATGGAGAAGGAACAGTGACCTCATGTTAACTCTCCTTTATAGATGGAGAAGGAACAGTGACCTCATGTTAACTCTCCTTTATAGATGGAGAAGGAACAGTGACCTCATGTTAACTCTCCTTTAAACATGAAGACGGAACAATGACCTCCTGTTAACTCTCCTTTATAGATGGAGAAGGAACAGTGACCTCGTGTTAACTCTCCTTTAAAGATGATGAAGGAACAGTGACCTCATGTTATCTCTCCTTTATAGATGAAGAAGGAACAGTGACCTCCTGTTAACTCTCCTTTAAACATGAAGAAGGAACAGTGACCTCATGTTAACTCTCCTTTAAACATGAAGAAGGAACAGTGACCTCCTGTTAACTCTCTTTTATAGATGAAGAAGGAACAGTGACCTCCTGTTAACTCTCCTTTATAGATGGAGAAGGAACAGTGACCTCCTGTTAACTCTCCTTTATAGATGGAGAAGGAACAGTGACCTCCTGTTAACTCTCCTTTATAGATGGAGAAGGAACAGTGACCTCCTGTTAACTCTCCTTTATAGATGGAGAAGGAACAGTGACCTCATGTTAACTCTCCTTTAAACATGAAGAAGGAACAGTGCCATCATGTTAACTCTCCTTTATAGATGATGAAGGAACAGTGACCTCATGTTAACTCTCCTTTATAGATGAAGAAGGAACAGTGACCTCCTGTTAACTCTCCTTTATAGATGAAGAAGGGACAGTGACCTCATGTTAACTCTCTGTTAAGATGGTGAAGGAACAGTGACCTCCTGTTAACTCTCCTTTAAACATGAAGAAGGGACAGGGACCTCCTGTTAACTCTCTGTTAAGATGGTGAAGGAACAGTGCCCTCATGTTACCTCTCCTTTATAGATGAAGAAGGAACACTGACCTCCTGTTAACTCTCCTTTATAGATGAAGAAGGAACAGTGACCTCATGTTAACTCTCTGTTTAAGATGAAGAAGGAACAGTGACCTCGTGGTAACTCTCTGTTTAAGATGATGAAGGAACAGTGACCTCATGTTAACTCTCCTTATAGATGAAGGGACAGTGACCTCATGTTAACTCTCCTTTATAGATGAAGAAGGGACAGTGACCTCATGTTAACTCTCCTTTAAACATGAAGATGGAACAATTACCTCCTGTTAACTCTCCTTTATAGATGAAGAAGGAACAGTGACCTCATGTTAACTCTCCTTTAAAGATGAAGAAGGAACAGCGACATCCTGTTAACTGTCCTTTAAACATGAGGAAGGGACAGTGACCTCATGTTAACTCTCCTTTAAACATGAAGACGGAACAATGACCTCCTGGTAACTCTCCTTTATAGATGAAGAAGGAACAGTGACCTCCTGATAACTCTCCTTTATAGATGGAGAAGGAACAGTGACCTCCTGTTAACTCTCCTTTATAGATGGAGAAGGAACAGTGACCTCATGTTAACTCTCCTTTAAACATGAAGAAGGAACAGTGCCCTCATGTTAAATCTCCTTTATAGATGATGAAGGAACAGTGACCTCATGTTAACTCTCCTTTATAGATGAAGAAGGAACAGTGACCTCATGTTAACTCTCTGTTAACATGGTGAAGGAACAGTGACCTCCTGTTAACTCTCCTTTAAACATGAAGAAGGGACAGTGACCTCATGTTAACTTTCTGTTAACATGGTGAAGGAACAGTGACCTCCTGTTAACTCTCCTTTAAACATGAAGAAGGGACAGTGACCTCCTGTTAACTCTCTGTTAAGATGGTGAAGGAACAGTGCCCTCATGTTAACTCTCCTTTATAGATGAAGAAGGAACAGTGACCTCCTGTTAACTCTCCTTTATAGATGAACAAGGAACAGTGACCTCATGTTAATTGTCTGTTTAAGATGATGAAGGAACAGTGACCTCCTGTTAACTCTCCTTTAAACATGAAGACGGAACAATGACCTCCTGTTAACTCTCCTTTATAGATGGAGAAGGAACAGTGACCTCATGTTAACTCCTTTAAACATGAAGACGGAACAATGACCTCCTGTTAACTCTCCTTTATAGATGGAGAAGGAACAGTGACCTCATGTTAACTCCCCTTTAAACATGAAGACGGAACAATTACCTCTTGTTAACTCTCCTTTATAGATGGAGAAGGAACAGTGACCTCATGTTAACTCTCCTTTATAGATGGAGAAGGAACAGTGACCTCATGTTAACTCTCCTTTCAACATGAAGACGGAACAATTACCTCTTGTTAACTCTCCTTTATAGATGAAGAAGGAACAGTGACCTCATGTTAACTCTCCTTTAAACATGAAGACGGAACAATTACCTCTTGATAACTCTCCTTTATAGATGGAGAAGGAACAGTGACCTCATGTTAACTCTCCTTTATAGATGGAGAAGGAACAGTGACCTCATGTTAACTCTCCTTTAAACATGAAGACGGAACAATGACCTCCTGTTAACTCTCCTTTATAGATGGAGAAGGAACAGTGACCTCGTGTTAACTCTCCTTTATAGATGAAGAAGGAACAGTGACCTCCTGTTAACTCTCCTTTATAGATGATGAAGGAACAGTGACCTCATGTTAACTCTCCTTTATAGATGAAGAAGGAACAGTGGCCTCCTGTTAACTCTCCTTTATAGATGAAGACGGAACAGTGACCTCATGTTAACTCTCCTTTATAGATGAAGAAGGAACAGTGACCTCCTGTTAACTCTCCTTTAAACATGAAGACGGAACAATGACCTCCTGTTAACTCTCCTTTATAGATGGAGAAGGAACAGTGACCTCATGTTAACTCTCCTTTATAGATGGAGAAGGAACAATGACCTCATGTTAACTCTCCTTTATAGATGGAGAAGGAACAGTGACCTCATGTTAACTCTCCTTTAAACATGAAGACGGAACAATGACCTCCTGTTAACTCTCCTTTATAGATGGAGAAGGAACAGTGACCTCGTGTTAACTCTCCTTTAAAGATGATGAAGGAACAGTGACCTCATGTTAACTCTCCTTTATAGATGAAGAAGGAACAGTGACCTCCTGTTATCTCTCCTTTAAACATGAAGAAGGAACAGTGACCTCATGTTAACTCTCCTTTAAACATGAAGACGGAACAATGACCTCGTGTTAACTCTCCTTTAAACATGAAGAAGGAACAGTGACCTCCTGTTAACTCTCCTTTATAGATGAAGAAGGGACAGTGACCTCATGTTAACTCTCCGTTAAAGATGATGAAGGAACAGTGACCTCCTGTTAACTCTCCTTTATACACTACCGTTCAAAAGTTATGGATCACCCAAACAATTTTGTGTTTTCCATGAAAAGTCACACTTATTCACCACCATATGTTGTGAAATGAATAGAAAATAGAGTCAAGACATTGACAAGGTTAGAAATAATGATTTGTATTTGAAATAAGATTTTTTTTACATCAAACTTTGCTTTCGTCAAAGAATCCTCCATTTGCAGCAATTACAGCATTGCAGACCTTTGGCATTCTAGCTGTTAATTTGTTGAGGTAATCTGGAGAAATTGCACCCCACGCTTCCAGAAGCAGCTCCCACAAGTTGGATTGGTTGGATGGGCACTTCTTTGAGCAGATTGAGTTTCTGGAGCATCACATTTGTGGGGTCAATTAAACGCTCAAAATGGCCAGAAAAAGAGAACTTTCATCTGAAACTCGACAGTCTATTCTTGTTCTTAGAAATGAAGGCTATTCCATGCGAGAAATTGCTAAGAAATTGAAGATTTCCTACACCGGTGTGTACTACTCCCTTCAGAGGACAGCACAAACAGGCTCTAACCAGAGTAGAAAAAGAAGTGGGAGGCCGCGTTGCACAACTGAGCAAGAAGATAAGTACATTAGAGTCTCTAGTTTGAGAAACAGACGCCTCACAGGTCCCCAACTGGCATCTTCATTAAATAGTACCTGTTAGAGCCTGTTTGTGCTGTCCTCTGAAGGGAGTAGTACACACCGGTGTAGGAAATCTTCAATTTCTTAGCAATTTCTCGCATGGAATAGCCTTCATTTCTAAGAACAAGAATAGACTGTCGAGTTTCAGATGAAAGTTCTCTTTTTCTGGCCATTTTGAGCGTTTAATTGACCCCACAAATGTGATGCTCCAGAAACTCAATCTGCTCAAAGAAGTGCCCATCCAACCAATCCAACTTGTGGGAGCTGCTTCTGGAAGCGTGGGGTGCAATTTCTCCAGATTACCTCAACAAATTAACAGCTAGAATGCCAAAGGTCTGCAATGCTGTAATTGCTGCAAATGGAGGATTCTTTGACGAAAGCAAAGTTTGATGTAAAAAAAATCTTATTTCAAATACAAATCATTATTTCTAACCTTGTCAATGTCTTGACTCTATTTTCTATTCATTTCACAACATATGGTGGTGAATAAGTGTGACTTTTCATGGAAAACACAAAATTGTTTGGGTGATCCCAAACTTTTGAACGGTAGTGTAGATGAAGAAGGGACAGTGACCTCATGTTAACTCTCCTTTATAGATGAAGAAGGAACAGTGACCTCATGTTAACTCTCCTTTATAGATGAAGAAGGGACAGTGACTTTATGGTAACTCTCCGTTTAAGATGATGAAGGAACAGTGACCTCATGTTAACTCTCCTTTATAGATGATGAAGGAACAGTGACCTCATGTTAACTCTCCTTTATAGATGAAGAAGGGAAAATACGTGTGACATATTAAGGACAGGATGCTGTGTTGCTGTAAAGCCCCTTTAGACAAATTTGTAATTTGTGATATTGGGCTATACAAATCTCTCTCTCTCTCTCTCTCTCTCTCTCTGTAGTTCCTGGGGCGAGTGGAGGGGTGGGTGGAGGCATGTGGTGAGGGGTCGTTGCCATTAGCGATGACCGACCTAGAGAGTTCCATTCAGAAACACCAGGAACTCTATGAGGAGATCTCTGCTGCATACACCCAGGTCTGTCTGTGTTTCTGTCTGTGTGTCTGTGTGTCCATCTGTCTGTCTCTCTGTGAGTCTGTCTGTCTGTCTGCCTGTTCCATCCATGTGTGTCTGTCCGTCTGTGTATCTGTCTGTTCATCTGTCAACCTGCCTGTCTGTTAATCTGTCTGTCTGTCTGTTCGTCTGTCCATGTGTCTGTCTGTCTGTCTGTCTGTCTGTCTATCTGTGTGTGTGTATGTATTTGTGTGTCTGTCCATCAGTAGAATTAATGTGTTTTATCGTGATGATAAAACAGTCGTCTGTACTGATAACATGGGAAATGGTTTATGTCAGTAGAATTAGATGTGTTTTATCGTTATGGTAAAACAGTCGTCTGTACTGATAACATGGGAAATGGTTTATGTCAGTAGAATTAATGTGTTTTATCGTGATGATAAAACAGTCGTCTGTACTGATAACATGGGAAATGGTTTATGTCAGTAGAATTAGATGTGTTTTATTGTGATGGTAAAACAGTCGTCTGTACTGATAACATGGGAAATGGTTTATGTCAGTAGAATTAAATGTGTTTTATCGTGATGATAAAACAGTCATCTGCACTGATAACATGGGAAATGGTTTATGTCAGTAGAATTAATGTGTTTTATCGTGATGATAAAACAGTCGTCTGTACTGATAACATGGGAAATGGTTTATGTCAGTAGAATTAAATGTGTTTTATCGTGATGATAAAACAGTCGTCTGTACTGATAACATGGGAAATGGTTTATGTCAGTAGAATTAAATGTGTTTTATCGTGATGATAAAACAGTCGTCTGTACTGATAACATGGGAAATGGTTTATGTCAGTAGAATTAGATGTGTTTTATCGTGATGATAAAACAGTCGTCTGTACTGATAACATGGGAAATGGTTTACGTCAGTAGAATTAGATGTGTTTTATCGTTATGGTAAAACAGTCGTCTGTACTGATAACATGGGAAATGGTTTATGTCAGTAGAATTAGATGTGTTTTATCGTGATGATAAAACAGTCGTCTGTACTGATAACATGGGAAATGGTTTACGTCAGTAGAATTAGATGTGTTTTATCGTTATGGTAAAACAGTCGTCTGTACTGATAACATGGGAAATGGTTTATGTCAGTAGAATTAGATGTGTTTTATCGTGATGGTAAAACAGTCGTCTGTACTGATAACATGGGAAATGGTTTATGTCAGTAGAATTAAATGTGTTTTATCGTGATGATAAAACAGTCGTCTGTACTGATAACATGGGAAATGGTTTATGTCAGTAGAATTAGATGTGTTTTATCGTGATGATAAAACAGTCGTCTGTACTGATAACATGGGAAATGGTTTACGTCAGTAGAATTAGATGTGTTTTATCGTTATGGTAAAACAGTCGTCTGTACTGATAACATGGGAAATGGTTTACGTCAGTAGAATTAGATGTGTTTTATTGTGATGATAAAACAGTCGTCTGTACTGATAACATGGGAAATGGTTTATGTCAGTAGAATTAGATGTGTTTTATTGTGATGATAAAACAGTCGTCTGCACTGATAACATGGGAAATGGTTTATGTCAGTAGAATTAAATGTGTTTTATCGTGATGATAAAACAGTCGTCTGTACTGATAACATGGGAAATGGTTTATGTCAGTAGAATTAGATGTGTTTTATCGTGATGGTAAAACAGTCGTCTGTACTGATAACATGGGAAATGGTTTACGTCAGTAGAATTAGATGTGTTTTATTGTGATGGTAAAACAGTCGTCTGTACTGATAACATGGGAAATGGTTTACGTCAGTAGAATTAGATGTGTTTTATTGTGATGATAAAACAGTCGTCTGTACTGATAACATGGGAAATGGTTTATGTCAGTAGAATTAGATGTGTTTTATTGTGATGATAAAACAGTCGTCTGTACTGATAACATGGGAAATGGTTTATGTCAGTAGAATTAGATGTGTTTTATCGTGATGGTAAAACAGTCGTTTGTACTGATAACATGGGAAATGGTTTACGTCAGTAGAATTAGATGTGTTTTATCGTGATGATAAAACAGTCGTCTGTACTGATAACATGGGAAATGGTTTATGTCAGTAGAATTAGATGTGTTTTATTGTGATGGTAAAACAGTCGTTTGTACTGATAACATGGGAAATGGTTTATGTCAGTAGAATTAGATGTGTTTTATTGTGATGGTAAAACAGTCGTTTGTACTGATAACATGGGAAATGGTTTACGTCAGTAGAATTAGATGTGTTTTATCGTGATGAGAAAACAGTCGTCTGTACTGATAACATGGGAAATGGTTTATGTCAGTAGAATTAGATGTGTTTTATTGTGATGATAAAACAGTCGTCTGTACTGATAACATGGGAAATGGTTTACGTCAGTAGAATTAGATGTGTTTTATTGTGATGGTAAAACAGTCGTCTGTACTGATAACATGGGAAATGGTTTATGTCAGTAGAATTAGATGTGTTTTATTGTGATGATAAAACAGTCGTCTGTACTGATAACATGGGAAATGGTTTACGTCAGTAGAATTAGATGTGTTTTATTGTGATGGTAAAACAGTCGTCTGTACTGATAACATGGGAAATGGTTTATGTCAGTAGAATTAGATGTGTTTTATTGTGATGATAAAACAGTCGTCTGTACTGATAACATGGGAAATGGTTTATGTCAGTAGAATTAGATGTGTTTTATCGTGATGATAAAACAGTCGTCTGTACTGATAACATGGGAAATGGTTTATGTCAGTAGAATTAGATGTGTTTTATTGTGATGGTAAAACAGTCGTCTGTACTGATAACATGGGAAATGGTTTATGTCAGTAGAATTAGATGTGTTTTATCGTGATGATAAAACAGTCGTCTGTACTGATAACATGGGAAATGGTTTATGTCAGTAGAATTAGATGTGTTTTATCGTGATGGTAAAACAGTCGTCTGTACTGATAACATGGGAAATGGTTTATGTCAGTAGAATTAGATGTGTTTTATTGTGATGGTAAAACAGTCGTTTGTACTGATAACATGGGAAATGGTTTACGTCAGTAGAATTAGATGTGTTTTATCGTGATGAGAAAACAGTCGTCTGTACTGATAACATGGGAAATGGTTTATGTCAGTAGAATTAGATGTGTTTTATTGTGATGATAAAACAGTCGTCTGTACTGATAACATGGGAAATGGTTTATGTCAGTAGAATTAGATGTGTTTTATTGTGATGGTAAAACAGTCGTCTGTACTGATAACATGGGAAATGGTTTATGTCAGTAGAATTAGATGTGTTTTATCGTGATGGTAAAACAGTCGTCTGTACTGATAACATGGGAAATGGTTTATGTCAGTAGAATTAGATGTGTTTTATTGTGATGATAAAACAGTCGTCTGTACTGATAACATGGGAAATGGTTTACGTCAGTAGAATTAGATGTGTTTTATTGTGATGGTAAAACAGTCGTCTGTACTGATAACATGGGAAATGGTTTACGTCAGTAGAATTAGATGTGTTTTATCGTGATGGTAAAACAGTCGTCTGTACTGATAACATGGGAAATGTTTTATGTCAGTAGAATTAGATGTGTTTTATTGTGATGGTAAAACAGTCGTCTGTACTGATAACATGGGAAATGGTTTATGTCAGTAGAATTAGATGTGTTTTATTGTGATGGTAAAACAGTCGTCTGTACTGATAACATGGGAAATGGTTTATGTCAGTAGAATTAGATGTGTTTTATCGTGATGATAAAACAGTCGTCTGTACTGATAACATGGGAAATGGTTTACGTCAGTAGAATTAGATGTGTTTTATCGTTATGATAAAACAGTCGTCTGTACTGATAACATGGGAAATGGTTTATGTCAGTAGAATTAGATGTGTTTTATTGTGATGATAAAACAGTCGTCTGTACTGATAACATGGGAAATGGTTTATGTCAGTAGAATTAGATGTGTTTTATCGTGATGATAAAACAGTCGTCTGTACTGATAACATGGGAAATGGTTTACGTCAGTAGAATTAGATGTGTTTTATCGTTATGATAAAACAGTCGTCTGTACTGATAACATGGGAAATGGTTTATGTCAGTAGAATTAGATGTGTTTTATTGTGATGATAAAACAGTCGTCTGTACTGATAACATGGGAAATGGTTTATGTCAGTAGAATTAGATGTGTTTTATCGTGATGGTAAAACAGTCGTCTGTACTGATAACATGGGAAATGGTTTACGTCAGTAGAATTAGATGTGTTTTATCGTTATGGTAAAACAGTTGTCTGTACTGATAACATGGGAAATGGTTTATGTCAGTAGAATTAGATGTGTTTTATCGTGATGGTAAAACATTCGTCTGTACTGTCGCATGTCTGTGGCTTCATCTGCTTTCGTATTCAAATACATCAAAGTTTGCTTTGAAACTTGTAATCATATCACCTTGAAAACTTCAGCTGCTTTCTATTAATTAATACTTTTATCAGTAAAATACCCCCAATACTACTTTAATTGAAGAAATATTTCTAATACTACTAATATTTTAATTGATGAAATACTTCTAATACTATGAATACTCGTTAAAATATTTCCGCGTTTGGGCAGCAACTTTTCAGTAGGAGGCTGGACCGACCAATCTGATTGGCTCCAGTTCTTACCTGTTGTGTACTTGTGTGTGTACTTGTGTGTGTGTGTGTGTGTGTGTGTGTGTGTGTCTGTCTCAGGTCAGTGAGAGTGGAAAGGCTCTGCTGGAGGTTTTACAGCGCTGTCCAGCTGCATCAGAACCTAATGACTCCAACACAAAGCCTGACTTCACCACTGCCGCGCACGGCATTATGGGGGTTCTACACCAAGTCCTGCAGGTACCACTTTTCCTGTCTGACTGACTCTCTGTGTGTGTTGGGGGGGGGGCGGTGAGTGGTGTGTATATGTGTGTGTGATGTGTGAGTGGTGTGTATATGTGTGTGTGATGTGTGAGTGGTGTGTATATGTGTGAGTGTGTGTGGCGAGGAGTGTGTATATATATGTGTATATGTGTGTATGAGTGGTGTGTATATGTTTGAGTGTGTGTGAGTGGTGTGTATATGTGTGTGTGAGTGGTGTGTATATGTGTGAGTGTGTGAGTGGTGTGTATATGGGTGTGAGTGTCTGTCTGTGTGTGGGGTGTGAGTGTCTGTGTGTGTGTGGGATGTGAGTGGTGTGTATATGTGAGTGTGTATATGAGTGTGTGTGTGTGAGTGTGTTTGTATATGGGTGTGAGTGTCTGTGTGTGTGTGTGTGTGTGTGTGTGTGTGTGTGTGTGGGGTGTGAGTGTCTGTGTGTGTGTGGGATGTGAGTGTGTGTGTGAGTGGTGTGTATATGGAGTGTGTATATGGGTGTGTCTGAGTGGTGTGTATATGGGTGTGTGTGTGTGTGTGTGTGTCTGTGTGTGTGTGTGTGTGTGTGTGTGACTGAGTGCTGATGAAGTGTGTTGCCCCTACAGGGGCACCATGAGCTGGAGGGGGCGTGGCAGCACCGTAAGCTGCGCCTTCACCAGCGCCTTCAGCTCTGTGTATTCCAACAAGACGTCAGACAGGTACACACACACACACATATACACACATATACACACACACAAGAACACACACAAGTACACACATATACACACCACACACACATATACACACCACTCACACACCACACACACATATACACACCACTCACACACACACACACATATACACACCACTCACACACACATATACACACACATCACACACGTATACACACTACTCACAAACACACACTCACACATATACCCACACACCACACACACACATATAAAACACATCACGCACACGTCCGATTTGGTGACGCCAGCTCGGACTGTGAGGAATCTGGGTGTGATCCTGGACGACCAACTGTCGTTTGCTGCAAACGTTGCATCGGCTGCTCGCTCCTGCAGATTTCTCCTCTATAACATCAGGAGGAGTCGCCCATTCCTCACCGACGAGACGGCACAGGTGCTCATCCAGGCTCTGGTCATCTCCCGGCTGGACTACGGCAACTTTCTCCTTGCTGGTGCCCCGGCGTCGGCCATCAGACCTCTGGAGCTTGTTCAGAAAGCTGCAGCTCGTCTGGTGTTCACCCGCCCTAAGTTCTCCCACACAACTCCCCTTCTCATGTCCCTACACTGGCTCCCAGGAGCTGCTCCCATCCAGTTTAAGTCTCTGGTGCTAGCCTACAGGGCAGTGAAAGGAACAGCTCCTTCCTATCTCCAGGCCATGATCAAGCCCTACACCCCCCGCCCGACCACTTCGCTCTGCCTCGGGATGCCTGGTTGCCCCGTTGCTCGGAGGCCCCTGCTGCCGATCGACCCGGTCACGGCTCTGTTCTGTCCTGGCCCACAGTGGTGGAAAGAACTCCCCACTGATGTCAGGACAGCGGAGTCACTGCCCGTCTTTCGGCGCAGGTTGAAAACTCACCTCTTCAAGAACTACTACCCTGTTACTTGTTCTTAGCACTTAATTGTATTCACTCATTATATATAAAAGAAAAAATCTCTTTCTTACACTTTTACTTCAGCACTGGTTTTGCTCTTAGACGCTTGTTTAGATGCACTTATGACCTCTGATGACTAGTAGTTCTCCTGATTTCCTACATTAAATGTTCTTATTGTAAGTCACTTTGGATAAAAGCGTTGCCTAAATGACTATAATGTAATGTAATGTAATCACCCACACATATACACACACATCACACAATGTGCATCTTAACTTCTGGAGTGATTCTGAATTGCTGGTTCATCTAGAATAGAGTAAGTATCATCTTTCTTACTTAACAAGTTGCTATTAGTCTTATTCCAGCTGCTTGAGTATTAGTCCTTTTGTTTATACATCTGCTGCTGGTTCCTAGTGGGATCTTATTCTAGCTGTAGCTGTCTTATTCTATTTACTTACTTGTCTTATTTACTTATTCTAGCTGTAGTTGTTTTTCACCTAGTGTGTCCTTAAATATGTCTTGTTGCCTAGCTGTTTTTATCCTTTTAGCTAATACATATATTCCTTGATAACTTGCTGTTTACAGTTTCAATACTATTGTGTGAGGTTTGATAGAGTTTTACATAAGTGACCAGTTTCTGGGCAATAGGCCTCTTTTCAGTGTACCTCTTTGGCCAATTGGGTGTTAAGTGGCCTGGGTGTGGCCTGCACTCATGGCAGACAATTAGCAATCAGTGTTCTTTAAATCACTGCTGCTACTTGGAAGCGTCAGGCAAACAAGCCAAGGGCAAACAGGTCTAGGTTGAACGAAGGCTAGAGTGAACAAAGGCAAGCGCAACTTTTTCAAGCCAAGACTTCGTCAAGCACGGACTGCTCTTTTTAGATCTGGTCAGTCATCTGTATTTTGTGTACCTAGTATAGACTATGCATTTCCTTCGCATTCCTGTCCTTTCCTCTTGCCAGGGCTGGCATAGACGTTGGGTCACTCCTAGGTGCTGTGACCCTACCAATCTCATCTATCCCACTCTCTCCACTCACGCTGAGCAAGTGGTGACGGGAGGGCTCTTGAATTGCCAGTCTGTGTTGCTGAAAGCTGAGTTTATCTCAGGCTACGTATCCTTGCTCTCCCTCAACTTCCTTGCTCTAACTGAGACCTGGATCACGCCAGAAAACACTACCACACCCGCAGCTCTGTCTGATGTGTACTCTTTTTCTCACACTCCCAGAGCTGGGAGGCGGGGTGGTGGTACTGGCCTGCTAATCTCCCTGAAATGGAAATACTCTCTTGTTTCCATTCCACAATTTTCTCCGCCCTCTTTTGAATTTCATGCTGTTACTGTCTCTTATCCAGTCAAACTCACCATTGTGGTTATGTACCGCCCACCAGGCCCCATTGGTGAGTTTCTGGAGGAGCTTGACACACTTGTCTCGCACTACCCTGTTGATGACTGCACTTATCCTTCTCGGTGACTTCAACATCCACACTAACAAGCTGGATCCTCTTTTCTCTTTCCTCTCCTCCTTTGCCTTCACCTCTCACCCCCTCCTCCTACCCACAAGGCCGGCAACCAGCTGGACCTTATCTTTACTAGACACTGTCCTGTTTCCAATCTCTCTGTTACTCCCCTCCAGCTCTCTGACCACTATTTCATGTCCTACTCTCTTTCCCTCTCTTCACCCCCCTCAGCCCCTCCCACCACCCACATGGTTTCCACCTGTAGACACCTCTGCTCTCTCTCCGCCACTGATCTTTCTTCCTCTGTTACCTCTATTCTCCCTACACCTGAATCTTTCTCTCTCCTACCCACTGACACTGCTACTGATCTTTTTCTCTCTACCCTCACCTCTTCTCTGGACAATCTCTGTCCCCTCACCTCCAGGCCTGCACATCCAACTCCACCTGCCCCTTGGCTGACCAACTCAGTACGTACTGAGAGACGGAGCCTGAGAGTGACAGAGCACAAATGGAGAAAAGGCAAACTCCCAGAGGACCTTCTCAACTTCCAATCTCTTCTTTCCGCTTTCTCCTTCTCCCTTTCTGCTGCTAAGGCTGCCTTCTATCGCTCTAAAATCCTATTCTCTGCCTCTAATCCTAAGAAACTCTTTGAAACCTTCTCTACACTTCTTCAACCCCCAGCTCCTCCTCCTACTTCCTCCCTTCTCCCTGGTGACTTCGTCAACTTCTTTGACAAGAAGGTAAACGACATCAGATCCTCCTTTTCTCACCACCTGGTTAGTGCTGCTTGCTCTATCCCACCTCTGCACCCTCCTTCACCTCTCCACGTCCCACCCTATCCCACCTCATTCCCCTCTCCCCCGATGAGGTTCTAAACCTCATCCCATCCAGTCGCCCCACCACATGCTCCCTTGAGCCAGTCCCCTCCCCTCTTCTTCAGTCTATAGCGCCTGAACTCCTTCCCTATCTAACCCACCTCATCAGCACCTCACTCCAGGCAGGATGCTTTCCATCTGCCCTCAAGACTGCTAGAGTCACCCCCCTTCTCAAGAAACCATAACTTAACCCGTCTGACGTCAAAAACTATGGACCAGTTTCCCTTCTACCCTTTCTATCCAAAACTTTCAAACGTGCTGTCTTTAACAAACTTTCTTTGTACCTCCACCAGAATAACCTCCTGGACCCCAACCAGTCTGGGTTCAGGGTGGGTCACTCGACAGAGACGGCCCTCCTTGCAGTGACAGAATCGCTGCACTCTGCGAGAGCAAACTCTCTCTCCTCTGTTCTGATACTCCTGGACCTGTCAGCTGCGTTCGACACAGTGAACCACCAGATCCTCCCCTCTACCCTCGAGGGGCTGGGTGTCACAGGCTCTGCACTCTCAATGTTTGCAACCTACCTAACGGGTCGCTCCTACCAGGTGACATGGAGGGGATCTGTGTCAGAGCCTCGCAGACTGACTACAGGCGTTCCACAGGGTTCGGTTCTGGGTCCTCTCCTGTTCTTCCTGTACACGACATCCCTGGGTTCTGTTATTCGCTCGCATGACTTCTCTTACCATTGTTATGCTGATGACACCCAGCTGATCTTGTCCTTTCTGCCCTCTGACACACAAGTAGGGACACGCATTGCTGCGTGCTTGACTGACATCTCGGAGTGGATGGTGACACACCACCTGAAGCTCCATCTGGACAAGACTGAGCTGATGTTCCTCCCGGGGAAAGGTTGCCCGCACCGAGACCTGGCCATCCGCATTGACAACACCGTGGTGATGCCAACTCGGACTGCGAGGAATCTAGGTGTGATCCTGGACGACCAACTGTCGTTTGCAGCAAACGTTGCATCGGCTGCTCGCTCCTGCAGATTTCTCCTCTATAACATCAGGAGGATTCGCCCATTCCTCACCGACGAGACGACACAGGTGCTCATCCAGGCTCTGGTCATCTCCCGGCTGGACTACGGCAACTCCCTCCTTGCTGACGCCCCGGCGTCGGCCATCAGACCTCTGGAGCTTGTTCAGAAAGCTGCAGCTTGTCAGGTGTTCAACCGCCCTAAGTTCTCCCACACAACTCCCCTTCTCATGTCCCTACACTGGCTGCCAGTAGTTGCTCGCATCCAGTTTAAGACTCTGGTGCTAGCCTACAGGGCAGTGAAAGGAACAGCTCCTTCCTATCTCCAGGCCATGGTCAAGCCCTACACCCCCGCCCGACCACTTTGCTCTGCTGCCTCGGGACGCCTGGTTGCCCCGTCGCTCAGAGGCCCCTGCTGCCGATCGACCCGTTCACGGCTCTGTTCTGTCCTGGCCCCACATTGGTGGAAAGAACTCCCCACTGATGTCAGGACAGCGGAGTCGCTGACCATCTTTTGGCGCAGGTTGAAAATTCACCTCTTCAAGAACTACCACCCTGTTATTTGCTCTTAGCACTTATTGTATTCACTCATTAAAAAAAGAAAAAAAACTCTTTCTTGTGCCTTTAGTTTAGCACTGGTTTTGCTCTTAGATGCTTGTTTAGAGAGAAGATGCACTTATGACCTCTGATGACTAGTAGTTCTCCTGATTTCCTATGTTAAATGATGCACTTATTGTAAGTCCCTTTGGATAAAAGCGTCGGCTAAATGACTGTAATGTCATGTAATGTCTTTTAACACACACAGTCTGTCCTCTCTCATGTTTTATATAGCGTGTCTCCATATTGTTTGTATCACCTGTAAACCAGAGCAGTGTGTCCCCGTATTGTTTTTTTCACCTGTAAACCAGAGCAGTGTCTCTGTATTGTTTGTATCACCTGTGAACCAGAGCAGCTTGTCCCCGTATTGTTTGTTTCACCTGTAAACCAAAGGAGTGTGTCCCCGTTTTGATGGTATCACCTGTTAACCAGAGCAGTGTGTCCCCGTATTGTTTTTTTCACCTGTAAACCAGAGCAGTGTCTCTGTATTGTTTGTATCACCTGTGAACCAGAGCAGCTTGTCCCCGTATTGTTTGTTTCACCTGTAAACCAAAGGAGTGTGTCCCCGTTTTGATGGTATCACCTGTTAACCAGAGCAGTGTGTCCCCGTATTGTTTTTTTCACCTGTAAACCAGAGCAGTGTCTCTTTATTGTTTGTATCACCTGTAAGCCAGAGCAGTGTGTCCCCGTATTGTTTGTATAGCCTGTAAACCAGAGCAGTGTGTCTCTGTATTGTTTGTATCACCTGTCAGCCAGAGCAGTGTGTCTCTGTATTGTTTGTATCACCTGTAAACCAGAGCAGTGTGTCTCTGTATTGTTTGTATCACCTGTAAGCCAGAGCAGTGTGTCTCTGTATTGTTTGTATCACCTGTAAACCAGAGCAGTGTGTCTCTGTATTGTTTGTATCACCTGTAAGTCAGAGCAGTGTGTCCCCGTATTGATTGTTTTACCTGTAAGTCAGAGCAGTGTGTCCCCGTATTGATTGTTTTACCTGTAAGTCAGAGCAGTGTGTCCCCGTATTGATTGTTTTACCTGTAAGTCAGAGCAGTGTGTCCCCGTATTGTTTGTATCACCTGTAAACCAGAGCAGTGTGTCCCCGTATAGTTTGTATCACCTGTAAGCCAGAGCAGTGTTTCCCCGTATTGTTTGTTTTACCTGTAAGCTAGAGCAGTGTGTCCCCTGTATTGTTTGTATCACCTGTAAGCCAGAGCAGTGTTTCCCCGTATTGTTTGTTTTACCTGTAAACCAGAGCAGTGTGTCCCCGTATTGTTTGTATCACCTGTAAGTCAGAGCAGTGTGTCCCCGTATTGATTGTTTTACCTGTAAGTCAGAGCAGTGTGTCCCCGTATTGATTGTTTTACCTGTAAGTCAGAGCAGTGTGTCCCCGTATTGTTTGTATCACCTGTAAACCAGAGCAGTGTGTCCCCGTATTGTTTGTATCACCTGTAAACCAGAGCAGTGTGTCCCCATATAGTTTGTATCACCTGTAAGCCAGAGCAGTGTTTCCCCGTATTGTTTGTTTTACCTGTAAGCTAGAGCAGTGTGTCCCCTGTATTGTTTGTTTTACCTGTAAACCAGAGCAGTGTGTCCCCGTATTGTTTGTATCACCTGTAAACCAGAGCAGTGTGTCCCCGTATAGTTTGTATCACCTGTAAGCCAGAGCAGTGTTTCCCCGTATTGTTTGTTTTACCTGTAAGCTAGAGCAGTGTGTCCCCTGTATTGTTTGTATCACCTGTAAGCCAGAGCAGTGTTTCCCCGTATAGTTTGTATCACCTGTAAGCCAGAGCAGTGTTTCCCCGTATTGTTTGTTTTACCTGTAAGCTAGAGCAGTGTGTCCCCTGTATTGTTTGCATCACCTATAAACCAGGGCAATGTGTTCCCGTATAGTTTGTATCACCTGTAAGCCAGAGCAGTGTGTCCCCGTTTTGTTTGTTTCACCTGTAAACCAGAGCAGTGTGTCCCCGTGTTGTTTGTTTCACCTGTAAACCAGAGCAGTGTGTCCCCATTTTGTTTGTTTCACCTGTAAACCAGAGCAGTGTGTCCCCGTATTGTTTGTTTCACCTGTAAACCAGAGCAGTGTGTCCCCATATTGTTTGTTTCACCTGTAAATCAGAGCAGTGTGTCCCCGTATTGTTTGTTTCACCTGTAAACCAGAGCAGTGTCCCCATATTGTTTGTTTCACCTGTAAATCAGAGCAGTGTGTCCCCATATTGTTTGTTTCACCTGTAAACCAGAGCAGTGTCCCCATATTGTTTGTTTCACCTGTAAATCAGAGCAGTGTGTCCCCATATTGTTTGTTTCACCTGTAAATCAGAGCAGTGTGTCCCCATTTTGTTTGTTTCACCTGTAAATCAGAGCAGTGTGTCCCCATATTGTTTGTTTCACCTGTAAATCAGAGCAGTGTCCCCATATTGTTTGTATCACCTGTAAGCCAGAGCAGTGTTTCCCCGTATTGTTTGTTTCAGCTGTAAACCAGAGCAGTGTGTCCCTGTATTGTTTGCATCACCTATAAACCAGGGCAATGTGTTCCCATATTGTTTGTTTCACCTGTAAACCAGAGCAATGTGTCCCCATTTTGTTTGTTTCACCTGTAAACCAGAGCAGTGTGTCCCCGTATTGTTTGTTTCACCTGTAAACCAGAGCAGTGTGTCCCCATATTGTTTGTTTCACCTGTAAATCAGAGCAGTGTGTCCCCGTATTGTTTGTTTCACCTGTAAACCAGAGCAGTGTCCCCATATTGTTTGTTTCACCTGTAAATCAGAGCAGTGTGTCCCCATATTGTTTGTTTCACCTGTAAACCAGAGCAGTGTCCCCATATTGTTTGTTTCACCTGTAAATCAGAGCAGTGTGTCCCCATATTGTTTGTTTCACCTGTAAATCAGAGCAGTGTGTCCCCATTTTGTTTGTTTCACCTGTAAATCAGAGCAGTGTGTCCCCATATTGTTTGTTTCACCTGTAAATCAGAGCAGTGTCCCCATATTGTTTGTATCACCTGTAAGCCAGAGCAGTGTTTCCCCGTTTTGTTTGTTTCACCTGTAAACCAGAGCAGTGTCCCCATATTGTTTGTTTCACCTGTAAACCAGAGCAGTGTGTCCCCATATTGTTTGTTTCACCTGTAAATCAGAGCAGTGTCCCCATATTGTTTGTTTCACCTGTAAACCAGAGCAGTGTCTCCATATTGTTTGTTTCACCTGTAAACCAGAGCAGTGTGTCCCCGTATTGTTTGTTTCACCTGTAAACCAGAGCAGTGTCCCCATATTGTTTGTTTCACCTGTAAACCAGAGCAGTGTGTCCCCATATTGCTTGTTTCACCTGTAAACCAGAGCAGTGTCCCCATATTGTTTGTTTCACCTGTAAACCAGAGCAGTGTGTCCCCGTATTGTTTGTTTCACCTGTAAACCAGAGCAGTGTCCCCATATTGTTTGTTTCACCTGTAAATCAGAGCAGTGTGTCCCCATTTTGTTTGTTTCACCTGTAAATCAGAGCAGTGTCCCCATATTGGTTGTTTCACCTGTAAACCAGAGCAGTGTGTCCCCATATTGTTTGTTTCACCTGTAAACCAGAGCAGTGTGTCCCCGTATTGTTTGTATCACCTGTAAGCCAGAGCAGTGTGTCCCCGTATTGTTTGTTTCACCTGTAAACCAGAGCAGTGTCCCCATATTGTTTGTATCACCTCTAAGCCAGAGCAGTGTGTCCCCGTATTGTTTGGATCACCTGTAAGCCAGAGCAGTGTGTCCCCGTATTGTTTGTTTCACCTGTAAACCAGAGCAGTGTGTCCCCGTATTGTTTGTTTCACCTGTAAACCAGAGCAGTGTCCCCATATTGTTTGTATCACCTGTAAGCCAGAGCAGTGTGTCCCCGTATTGTTTGTATCACCTGTAAGCCAGAGCAGTGTGTCCCCGTATTGTTTGTTTCACCTGTAAGCCAGAGCAGTGTGTCCTCGTATTGTTTGTTTCACCTGTAAACCAGAGCAGTGTCCCCATATTGTTTGTTTCACCTGTTAATCAGAACAGTGTGTCCCCATTTTGTTTGTTTCACCTGTAAATCAGAGCAGTGTCCCCATATTGTTTGTTTCACCTGTAAACCAGAGCAGTGTGTCCCCATATTGTTTGTTTCACCTGTAAACCAGAGCAGTGTGTCCCCGTATTGTTTGTATCACCTGTAAGCCAGAGCAGTGTGTCCCCGTATTGTTTGTTTCACCTGTAAACCAGAGCAGTGTCCCCATATTGTTTGTATCACCTCTAAGCCAGAGCAGTGTGTCCCCGTATTGTTTGTATCACCTGTAAGCCAGAGCAGTGTGTCCCCGTATTGTTTGTTTCACCTGTAAACCAGAGCAGTGTGTCCCCGTATTGTTTGTTTCACCTGTAAACCAGAGCAGTGTCCCCATATTGTTTGTATCACCTGTAAGCCAGAGCAGTGTGTCCCCGTATTGTTTGTATCACCTGTAAGCCAGAGCAGTGTGTCCCCGTATTGTTTGTTTCACCTGTAAGCCAGAGCAGTGTGTCCTCGTATTGTTTGTTTCACCTGTAAACCAGAGCAGTGTGTCCCCGTATTGTTTGTTTCACCTGTAAATCAGAGCAGTGTGTCCCCGTATTGTTTGTTTCACCTGTAAATCAGAGCAGTGTCCCCATATTGTTTGTTTCACCTGTAAATCAGAGCAGTGTCCCCATATTGTTTGTATCACCTGTAAGCCAGAGCAGTGTGGCCCCGTATTGTTTGTATCACCTGTAAGCCAGAGCAGTGTGTCCCCGTATTGTTTGTATCACCTGTAAGCCAGAGCAGTGTGGCCCCGTATTGTTTGTATCACCTGTAAACCAGAGCAGTGTGTCCCCGTATTGTTTGCATCACCTGTAAGCCAGAGCAGTGTGTCCCCGTATTGTTTGTTTCACCTGTAAACCAGAGCAGTGTGTCCCCGTATTGTTTGTTTCACCTGTAAGCCAGAGCAGTGTGTCCCCGTATTGTTTGTATCACCTGTAAACCAGAGCAGTGTGTCCCCATATAGTTTGTATCACCTGTAAACCAGAGCAGTGTTTCCCCGTATTGTTTGTATCACCTGTAAACCAGAGCAGTGTGTCCCCGTATTGTTTGTTTCACCTGTAAACCAGAGCAGTGTGTCCCCGTATTGTTTGTTTCACCTGTAAACCAGAGCAGTGTGTCCCCGTATTGTTTGTTTCACCTGTAAACAAACATGAATATGCACACCAAGAGCACAGGGTGGCATGTTACACGTCTGCACACAAAAAAAAAACCTCAAAGAAGAGGACCTACCAAACCAGAGACGGAGCTGCATCAATATGCACCCAAGAAACAAGCAGGGACAGAAGTCCATCAAGGAGAGAATACTGTCCACCATCCTGAGGTAAGCTGCTGCTGCTGCTGCTGCTGCTGCTGCTGCTGCTGCTGCTGCACAGTTAAAGAAAGGAAGCCTCACTGTACTGTAGAAGGAGGAGAACAAAGGGATGCAGGAGTAGATCGGTGTCTTGATGCTACTCAGTAGTCCAGTTAAGAACATCACAGAAGATGAATCAGGTCGTCTGGACACAGCGTTTACTGACAGATACGTTTCATCATCATCTCAGGGACCTCTTGAGTTGTCCCACAGCACACCGTTGTAGAGCTAACCTAAGCTCAGAAGTGGCTGGCGGCTCCACATGTGTGGAGGAGGCATGTGGTAGTCTGCAGCCCTCCCCGGATTAGCAGAGGGGGTGGAGCAGCGACCGGGACGGCTCAGAAGAGTGGAGTAATTGGCCGGATACAACTTGGGAGAAAAAGAGAGAACCCCCCCCCCCAAAAAAAAAGTTGAAAAGGGTATTTAAGAGATCCCATTGTCGTGGCCTCACTCTTTGGTGACCAATCAGGACTCGGTCTCCCTCTCTCTCTAGGTGCTGGACTGGGTCGAGCAACACGGTGAAGTGTTTCTAAATAAACACACCGGTGTCGGCAAGTCCCTCCATCGAGCACGTGCACTGCAGAAACGCCATGATGACTTCCAGCAAGTGGCGCAAGTAATGCACACACACACACACACACACACACACACACACACACACACACACACACACACACACACACACACACACATCACACAGAATATGTAAGCAGTTGATGTGTGTGTGTGTGTGTGTGTGTGTGTGTGTGTGTGTGTGTGTGTCTGTGTCTGTGTGTGTGTGTCAGAACACATACACTAATGCGGAGAAGTTGCTGGAGGCCGCCGGTCAGCTGGCTCAGTCTGGAGAATGTGAGGAGGGAGAGATCTACCAAGCAGCCACAGAGCTGGATGTCCGCATACAGGTATCACTGTCTGTCCCTGTGGCCGTCTGTCCCTGTGGCCGTGTATCTGTGTGTCTCTCTGAATATCTGTCTGTCTCTCTGTCTGTGTCTATGTATGTGTATCTGTGTGTGTCTCTGAATATCTGTCTTTCTCTCTGTCTGTGTCTGTGTCTATGTATGTGTATCTGTGTGTCTCTGAATATCTGTCTTTCTGTGTCTATGTATGTGCATCTGTGTGTGTCTCTGAATATCTGTCTTTCTCTCTGTCTGTGTCTATGTATGTGTATCTGTGTGTCTCTCTGAATATCTGTCTTTCTCTCTGTCTGTGTCTATGTATGTGTATCTGTGTGTCTCTGAATATCTGTCTTTCTGTGTCTATGTATGTGCATCTGTGTGTGTCTCTGAATATCTGTTTTTCTGTGTCTATGTATGTGTGTCTGTGTGTCTCTCTGAATATCTGTCTTTCTCTCTGTCTGTGTCTATGTATGTGTATCTGTGTGTGTCTCTGAATATCTGTCTGTCTCTCTGTCTGTGTCTATGTATGTGTATCTGTGTGTCTCTGAATATCTGTCTGTCTCTCTGTCTGTGTCTATGTATGTGTATCTGTGTGTGTCTCTGAATATCTGTCTTTCTCTCTGTCTGTGTCTATGTATGTGTATCTGTGTGTCTCTCTGAATATCTGTCTGTCTCTCTGTCTGTGTCTATGTATGTGTATCTGTGTGTCTCTGAATATCCGTCTGTCTGTGTCTATGTATGTGTATCTGTGTGTCTCTCTGAATATCTGTCTGTCTCTCTGTCTGTGTCTATGTATGTGTATCTGTGTGTGTCTCTGAATATCTGTCTTTCTCTGTGTCTGTGTCTATGTATGTGTATCTGTGTGTCTCTGAATATCTGTCTTTCTGTGTCTATGTATGTGCATCTGTGTGTCTCTGAATATCTGTCTGTCTGTGTCTATGTATGTGTCTATGTATGTGTATCTGTGTGTCTCTCTGAATATCTGTCTTTCTCTCTGTCTGTCTCTATGTATGTGTATCTGTGTGTCTCTCTGAATATCTGTCTGTCTCTCTGTCTGTGTCTATGTATGTGTATCTGTGTGTCTCTGAATATCCGTCTGTCTGTGTCTATGTATGTGTATCTGTGTGTCTCTCTGAATATCTGTCTGTCTCTCTGTCTGTGTCTATGTATGTGTATCTGTGTGTGTCTCTGAATATCTGTCTTTCTCTCTGTCTGTGTCTATGTATGTGTATCTGTGTGTGTCTCTGAATATCTGTCTTTCTCTCTGTCTGTGTCTATGTATGTGTATCTGTGTGTCTCTGAATATCTGTCTTTCTCTCTGTCTGTGTCTATGTATGTGTATCTGTGTGTGTCTCTGAATATCTGTCTTTCTCTCTGTCTGTGTCTATGTATGTGTATCTGTGTGTGTCTCTGAATATCTGTCTTTCTCTCTGTCTGTGTCTATGTATGTGTATCTGTGTGTGTCTCTGAATATCTGTCTTTCTCTCTGTCTGTGTCTATGTATGTGTATCTGTGTGTCTCTGAATATCTGTCTTTCTCTCTGTCTGTGTCTATGTATGTGTATCTGTGTGTCTCTGAATATCTGTCTTTCTGTGTCTATGTATGTGTATCTGTGTGTCTCTGAATATCTGTTTTTCTGTGTCTATGTATGTGTATCTGTGTGTCTCTCTGAATATCTGTCTGTCTCTCTGTCTGTGTCTATGTATGTGTATCTGTGTGTGTCTCTGAATATCTGTCTTTCTCTCTGTCTGTGTCTATGTATGTGTATCTGTGTGTCTCTCTGAATATCTGTTTTTCTGTGTCTATGTATGTGTATCTGTGTGTCTCTGAATATCTGTTTTTCTGTGTCTATGTATGTGTATCTGTGTGTCTCTCTGAATATCTGTCTGTCTCTCTGTCTGTGTCTATGTATGTGTATCTGTGTGTCTCTGAATATCTGTCTTTCTCTCTGTCTGTGTCTATGTATGTGTATCTGTGTGTCTCTCTGAATATCTGTCTTTCTCTCTGTCTGTGTCTATGTATGTGCATCTGTGTGTCTCTGAATATCTGTCTTTCTCTCTGTCTTTCTCTCTGTCTGTGTCTATGTATGTGTATCTGTGTGTCTCTCTGAATATCTGTCTTTCTCTCTGTCTGTGTCTATGTATGTGCATCTGTGTGTCTCTGAATATCTGTCTTTCTCTCTGTCTGTGTCTATGTATGTGTGTCTGTGTGTCTCTGAATATCTGTCTGTCTGTGTCTATGTATGTGTATCTGTGTGTCTCTGAATATCTGTCTTTCTCTCTGTCTGTGTCTATGTATGTGTATCTGTGTGTCTCTGAATATCTGTCTTTCTCTCTGTCTTTCTCTCTGTCTGTGTCTATGTATGTGCATCTGTGTGTCTCTGAATATCTGTCTTTCTCTCTGTCTTTCTCTCTGTCTGTGTCTATGTATGTGTATCTGTGTGTCTCTCTGAATATCTGTCTTTCTCTCTGTCTGTGTCTATGTATGTGCATCTGTGTGTCTCTGAATATCTGTCTTTCTCTCTGTCTGTGTCTATGTATGTGTGTCTGTGTGTCTCTGAATATCTGTCTGTCTGTGTCTATGTATTTGTATCTGTGTGTCTCTGAATATCTGTCTTTCTCTCTGTCTGTGTCTATGTATGTGTATCTGTGTGTCTCTGAATATCTGTCTTTCTCTCTGTCTTTCTCTCTGTCTGTGTCTATGTATGTGTATCTGTGTGTCTCTCTGAATATCTGTCTTTCTCTCTGTCTGTGTCTATGTATGTGCATCTGTGTGTCTCTGAATATCTGTCTTTCTCTCTGTCTTTCTCTCTGTCTGTGTCTATGTATGTGTATCTGTGTGTCTCTCTGAATATCTGTCTTTCTCTCTGTCTGTGTCTATGTATGTGCATCTGTGTGTCTCTGAATATCTGTCTTTCTCTCTGTCTGTGTCTATGTATGTGTGTCTGTGTGTCTCTGAATATCTGTCTGTCTGTGTCTATGTATTTGTATCTGTGTGTCTCTGAATATCTGTCTTTCTCTCTGTCTGTGTCTATGTATGTGTATCTGTGTGTCTCTGAATATCTGTCTGTCTCTCTGTCTGTGTCTATGTATGTGCATCTGTGTGTCTCTGAATATCTGTCTTTCTCTCTGTCTGTGTCTATGTATGTGTATCTGTGTGTCTCTCTGAATATCTGTCTGTCTCTCTGTCTGTGTCTATGTATGTGTATCTGTGTGTGTCTCTGAATATTTGTCTTTCTCTCTGTCTGTGTCTATGTATGTGTATCTGTGTGTCTCTGAATATCTGTCTTTCGCTCTGTCTGTGTCTATGTATGTGTATCTGTGTGTCTCTCTGAATATCTGTCTGTCTCTCTGTCTGTGTCTATGTATGTGTATCTGTGTGTCTCTCTGAATATCTGTCTGTCTCTCTGTCTGTGTCTATGTATGTGCATCTGTGTGTCTCTGAATATCTGTCTTTCTCTCTGTCTGTGTCTATGTATGTGTATCTGTGTGTCTCTGAATATCTGTCTGTCTCTCTGTCTGTGTCTATGTATGTGTATCTGTGTGTCTCTGAATATCTGTCTTTCTCTCTGTCTGTGTCTATGTATGTGTATCTGTGTGTCTCTCTGAATATCTGTCTGTCTCTCTGTCTGTGTCTATGTATGTGTATCTGTGTGTCTCTGAATATCCGTCTGTCTGTGTCTATGTATGTGTATCTGTGTGTCTCTGAATATCCGTCTGTCTGTGTCTATGTATGTGTATCTGTGTGTCTCTCTGAATATCTGTCTTTCTCTCTGTCTGTGTCTATGTATGTGTATCTGTGTGTCTCTCTGAATATCTGTCTTTCTCTCTGTCTGTGTCTATGTATGTGTATCTGTGTGTGTCTCTGAATATCTGTCTTTCGCTCTGTCTGTGTCTATGTATGTGTATCTGTGTGTCTCTGAATATCCGTCTGTCTGTGTCTATGTATGTGTATCTGTGTGTGTCTCTCTGAATATCTGTCTGTCTCTCTGTCTGTGTCTATGTATGTGTATCTGTGTGTGTCTCTGAATATCTGTCTTTCTCTCTGTCTGTGTCTATGTATGTGTATCTGTGTGTCTCTGAATATCTGTTTTTCTCTCTGTCTGTGTCTATGTATGTGTATCTGTGTGTTTCTCTGAATATCTGTCTGTCTCTCTGTCTGTGTCTATGTATGTGTATCTGTGTGTGTCTCTGAATATCTGTCTTTCTCTCTGTCTGTGTCTATGTATGTGTATCTGTGTGTGTCTCTGAATATCTGTCTGTCTGTGTCTATGTATGTGTATCTGTGTGTGTCTCTGAATATCTGTCCGTCTCTCTGTCTGTGTCTATGTATGTGTGTCTGTGTGTCTCTCTGAATATCTGTCTTTCTCTCTGTCTGTGTCTATGTATGTGTATCTGTGTGTCTCTCTGAATATCTGTCTTTCTCTCTGTCTGTGTCTATGTATGTGTATCTGTGTGTGTCTCTGAATATCTGTCTGTCTCTCTGTCTGTGTCTATGTATGTGTATCTGTGTGTGTCTCTGAATATCTGTCTGTCTGTGTCTATGTATGTGTATCTGTGTGTCTCTCTGAATATCTGTCTTTCTCTCTGTCTGTGTCTATGTATGTGTATCTGTGTGTCTCTCTGAATATCTGTCTGTCTCTCTGTCTGTGTCTATGTATGTGTATCTGTGTGTGTCTCTGAATATCTGTCTTTCTCTCTGTCTGTGTCTATGTATGTGTATCTGTGTGTGTCTCTGAATATCTGTCTTTCTCTCTGTCTGTGTCTATGTATGTGTATCTGCGTGTGTCTCTGAATATCTGTCTTTCTCTCTGTCTGTGTCTATGTATGTGTATCTGTGTGTCTCTCTGAATATCTGTCTGTCTCTCTGTCTGTGTCTATATATGTGTATCTGTGTGTGTCTCAGAATATCTGTCTGTCTCTCTGTCTGTGTCTATGTATGTGTATCTGTGTGTCTCTCTGTCTGTGTCTATGTATGTGTATCTGTGTGTCTCTCTGAATATCTGTCTGTCTCTCTGTCTGTGTCTATGTATGTGTATCTGTGTGTCTCTCTGAATATCTGTCTGTCTCTCTGTCTGTGTCTATGTATGTGTATCTGTGTGTCTCTGAATATCCGTCTGTCTGTGTCTATGTATGTGCATCTGTGTGTCTCTGAATATCTGTCTGTCTGTGTCTATGTATGTGTATCTGTGTGTCTCTCTGAATATCTGTCTTTCTCTCTGTCTGTGTCTATGTATGTGTATCTGTGTGTCTCTCTGAATATCTGTCTGTCTCTCTGTCTGTGTCTATGTATGTGTATCTGTGTGTCTCTGAATATCCGTCTGTCTGTGTCTATGTATGTGTATCTGTGTGTCTCTCTGAATATCTGTCTGTCTCTCTGTCTGTGTCTATGTATGTGTATCTGTGTGTGTCTCTGAATATCTGTCTTTCTCTCTGTCTGTGTCTATGTATGTGCATCTGTGTGTCTCTGAATATCTGTCTTTCTCTCTGTCTGTGTCTATGTATGTGTATCTGTGTGTCTCTCTGAATATCTGTCTGTCTCTCTGTCTGTGTCTATGTATGTGTATCTGTGTGTGTCTCTGAATATTTGTCTTTCTCTCTGTCTGTGTCTATGTATGTGTATCTGTGTGTCTCTGAATATCTGTCTTTCGCTCTGTCTGTGTCTATGTATGTGTATCTGTGTGTCTCTCTGAATATCTGTCTGTCTCTCTGTCTGTGTCTATGTATGTGTATCTGTGTGTCTCTCTGAATATCTGTCTGTCTCTCTGTCTGTGTCTATGTATGTGCATCTGTGTGTCTCTGAATATCTGTCTTTCTCTCTGTCTGTGTCTATGTATGTGTATCTGTGTGTCTCTGAATATCTGTCTGTCTCTCTGTCTGTGTCTATGTATGTGTATCTGTGTGTCTCTGAATATCTGTCTTTCTCTCTGTCTGTGTCTATGTATGTGTATCTGTGTGTCTCTCTGAATATCTGTCTGTCTCTCTGTCTGTGTCTATGTATGTGTATCTGTGTGTCTCTGAATATCCGTCTGTCTGTGTCTATGTATGTGTATCTGTGTGTCTCTGAATATCCGTCTGTCTGTGTCTATGTATGTGTATCTGTGTGTCTCTCTGAATATCTGTCTGTCTCTCTGTCTGTGTCTATGTATGTGTATCTGTGTGTGTCTCTGAATATCTGTCTTTCTCTCTGTCTGTGTCTATGTATGTGTATCTGTGTGTCTCTCTGAATATCTGTCTTTCTCTCTGTCTGTGTCTATGTATGTGTATCTGTGTGTGTCTCTGAATATCTGTCTTTCGCTCTGTCTGTGTCTATGTATGTGTATCTGTGTGTCTCTGAATATCCGTCTGTCTGTGTCTATGTATGTGTATCTGTGTGTGTCTCTCTGAATATCTGTCTGTCTCTCTGTCTGTGTCTATGTATGTGTATCTGTGTGTGTCTCTGAATATCTGTCTTTCTCTCTGTCTGTGTCTATGTATGTGTATCTGTGTGTCTCTGAATATCTGTTTTTCTCTCTGTCTGTGTCTATGTATGTGTATCTGTGTGTGTCTCTGAATATCTGTCTGTCTCTCTGTCTGTGTCTATGTATGTGTATCTGTGTGTGTCTCTGAATATCTGTCTTTCTCTCTGTCTGTGTCTATGTATGTGTATCTGTGTGTGTCTCTGAATATCTGTCTGTCTGTGTCTATGTATGTGTATCTGTGTGTGTCTCTGAATATCTGTCTGTCTCTCTGTCTGTGTCTATGTATGTGTGTCTGTGTGTCTCTCTGAATATCTGTCTTTCTCTCTGTCTGTGTCTATGTATGTGTATCTGTGTGTGTCTCTGAATATCTGTCTGTCTCTCTGTCTGTGTCTATGTATGTGTATCTGTGTGTGTCTCTGAATATCTGTTTTTCTCTCTGTCTGTCTCTATGTATGTGTATCTGTGTGTTTCTCTGAATATCTGTCTGTCTCTCTGTCTGTGTCTATGTATGTGTATCTGTGTGTGTCTCTGAATATCTGTCTTTCTCTCTGTCTGTGTCTATGTATGTGTATCTGTGTGTGTCTCTGAATATCTGTCTGTCTGTGTCTATGTATGTGTATCTGTGTGTGTCTCTGAATATCTGTCTGTCTCTCTGTCTGTGTCTATGTATGTGTGTCTGTGTGTCTCTCTGAATATCTGTCTTTCTCTCTGTCTGTGTCTATGTATGTGTATCTGTGTGTGTCTCTGAATATCTGTCTGTCTCTCTGTCTGTGTCTATGTATGTGTATCTGTGTGTGTCTCTGAATATCTGTCTTTCTCTCTGTCTGTGTCTATGTATGTGTATCTGTGTGTCTCTCTGAATATCTGTCTGTCTCTCTGTCTGTGTCTATGTATGTGTATCTGTGTGTGTCTCTGAATATCTGTCTTTCTCTCTGTCTGTGTCTATGTATGTGTATCTGTGTGTGTCTCTGAATATCTGTCTTTCTCTCTGTCTGTGTCTATGTATGTGTATCTGTGTGTCTCTCTGAATATCTGTCTGTCTCTCTGTCTGTGTCTATGTATGTGTATCTGTGTGTCTCTCTGAATATCTGTCTGTCTCTCTGTCTGTGTCTATGTATGTGTATCTGTGTGTGTCTCAGAATATCTGTCTGTCTCTCTGTCTGTGTCTATGTATGTGTATCTGTGTGTCTCTCTGTCTGTGTCTATGTATGTGTATCTGTGTGTCTCTCTGAATATCTGTCTGTCTCTCTGTCTGTGTCTATGTATGTGTATCTGTGTGTCTCTCTGAATATCTGTCTGTCTCTCTGTCTGTGTCTATGTATGTGTATCTGTGTGTCTCTGAATATCCGTCTGTCTGTGTCTATGTATGTGCATCTGTGTGTCTCTGAATATCCGTCTGTCTGTGTCTATGTATGTGTATCTGTGTGTCTCTCTGAATATCTGTCTTTCTCTCTGTCTGTGTCTATGTATGTGTATCTGTGTGTCTCTCTGAATATCTGTCTGTCTCTCTGTCTGTGTCTATGTATGTGTATCTGTGTGTCTCTGAATATCCGTCTGTCTGTGTCTATGTATGTGTATCTGTGTGTCTCTCTGAATATCTGTCTGTCTCTCTGTCTGTGTCTATGTATGTGTATCTGTGTGTGTCTCTGAATATCTGTCTTTCTCTCTGTCTGTGTCTATGTATGTGTGTCTGTGTGTGTCTCTGAATATCTGTCTTTCTCTCTGTCTGTGTCTATGTATGTGTATCTGTGTGTGTCTCTGAATATCTGTCTTTCTCTCTGTCTGTGTCTATGTATGTGTATCTGTGTGTCTCTCTGAATATCTGTCTTTCTCTCTGTCTGTGTCTATGTATGTGTATCTGTGTGTGTCTCTGAATATCTGTCTTTCTCTCTGTCTGTGTCTATGTATGTGTATCTGTGTGTCTCTGAATATCCGTCTGTCTGTGTCTATGTATGTGTATCTGTGTGTCTCTCTGAATATCTGTCTGTCTCTCTGTCTGTGTCTATGTATGTGTATCTGTGTGTGTCTCTGAATATCTGTCTTTCTCTCTGTCTGTGTCTATGTATGTGTATCTGTGTGTCTCTCTGAATATCTGTCTGTCTCTCTGTCTGTGTCTATGTATGTGTATCTGTGTGTGTCTCTGAATATCTGTCTTTCTCTCTGTCTGTGTCTATGTATGTGTATCTGTGTGTGTCTCTGAATATCTGTTTTTCTCTCTGTCTGTGTCTATGTATGTGTGTCTGTGTGTCTCTCTGAATATCTGTCTGTCTCTCTGTCTGTGTCTATGTATGTGTATCTGTGTGTGTCTCTGAATATCTGTCTTTCTCTCTGTCTGTGTCTATGTATGTGTATCTGTGTGTCTCTCTGAATATCTGTTTTTCTCTCTGTCTGTGTCTATGTATGTGTGTCTGTGTGTCTCTCTGAATATCTGTCTTTCTCTCTGTCTGTGTCTATGTATGTGTATCTGTGTGTGTCTCTGAATATCTGTCTTTCTCTCTGTCTGTGTCTATGTATGTGTATCTGTGTGTCTCTCTGAATATCTGTCTTTCTCTCTGTCTGTGTCTATGTATGTGTATCTGTGTGTCTCTCTGAATATCTGTCTGTCTCTCTGTCTGTGTCTATTTACGTATGTGTATCTGTGTGTCTCTGAATATCTGTCTGTTTCTCTGTCTGTGTCTATGTATATTGTAACATATTTGTGTCATAGAGACAGTGTGTTCTTGCAGGCTTTCATCCAGAGAGTGGAACAAAGAAAACTTCTACTGGATCTGGCTGTGTCTTTCTATACACACACCAAGGAGGTAACACACACACACATACACACACACACACACACACATACATACATACATATAGTGTGGTGTGTTTTACGTATGTGTGTTGGTAGTTGTCTGCGTGGATGGAGGGACTTCAGAAGAAGATGGCAGCTGAAGTCTTTGTGTGTCCAGACACAGTGGAGGCACTGCAGACCATGATCAGCCAACAACAGCAGCAACAAACCAACACACAGGTACCAGTTGACCTCTGACCTTATGTGACCTTTCATCTCACCCCGGCTCTTTGCATTGTTTTCATTAACAGCCTTTTTAATTTTGTAGTTTATCCTGCCCTTCATCCCCAGCAGTACAGAGCACCACCACTCCTAAAAACCAACCCTAACCCTGTAAACTGCGACCTTTAACCCCAACTAACTGTGATGCTGTTATCTGTGACCTTTAATCCAACATAGCCTAACCCTGTTAACTCTGACCTTTGGTCTATCACGTCTGATAGACCAATAGAGGGAATATTTAAATTTTCAAAGAAGGTATAATAATTAGGAGGAGATGGACCTTGATCAGAAGAGTAAAGAGATACATAAAATTCCGTAAACTGTGGCCTTTAACCCAAACTAACCTAACCCTGTTAACTTTGACCCTGAACCCAAACTAACTGTAACCCTGTTAACTCTGACCTTTAACCCAAACTAACCTAACACTGTCAACTCTGACCTTTAACCCAAACTAAACTAACCCTGTTAACTTTGACCTTGAACCCAAACTAACTGTAACCCTGTAAACTGTGACCTTTAACCCAACTAACTGTGATGCTGTTAACTGTGACCTTAAATCCAACATAACCTAACCCTGTTAACGCTGATCTTTAACCCAAATTAACTAACCCTGTTAACTTTGACCTTTAACCCAAACTAAGTGTAACCCTGTTAACTTTGGCCTTTAACCCAAACTAACCTAACCCTGTCAACTCTGACCTTTAACCCAAACCAGCTGTAAACCTGTTAACTTTGACCTTTAACCCAAACTAACTGTAACCCTGTTAAATCTGACCTTTAACTGAAACTAACCTAACCCTCTTAACTCTGACCTTTGACACAAACTAATTGTAACCCTGTTAACGTTGATCTTTAACCCAAACTTACCTAACGCTGTCAACTCTGCATTTAACCCAAACTAAGCATAAACCTGTTAACTTTGACCTTTAACCCAAACTAACTGTAACCCTGTTAACTCTGACCTTTAACCCAAACTAACCTAACCCTGTTAACTCTGACCTTTACCCCAAACTAACTGTAACCCTGTTAATGCTGGCCTTTAACTCAAACTAGCCTAACCCTGTCAATGCTGACCTTTAACCCAAACTAACCTAACTCTGTGAACTTTGACCTTGAACCCAAACTAACTGTAACCCTCTAAACTTTGACCTTTAACCCAAACTAACAGTAACCCTGTTAACGCTGACCTTTAACTCAAATTAACATAACCCTGTTTACTCTGACCTTTAACCCAAACTAACCCAACCCTGTTAACTTTGACCTTGAACACAAACTAACTGTAACCCTGTTAACTTTGACCTTTAATACAAAGTAACCTAACCCTGTCAATGCTGACCTTGAACCCAAATTAACTGTAGCCCAGTTAACGTTGACCTTTAACTCAAACTAACCTAACCCTGTTAACTCTGCCCTTTAACCCAAACTAACCTAACCCTGTCAACTCTGACCTTTAACCCAAACTAACCTAACTCTGTTAACTTTGACCTTGAACCCAAACTAACTGTAACCCTGTTAACTCTGACCTTTAACCCAAACTAACCTAACCCTGTTAACTTTGACCTTTAACACAAGCTAACTGTAACCCTGTTAACATTGACCTTTAACACAAACTAACTGTAACCCTGTTAACTTTGACCTTGAACCCAAACTAACTGTAACCCTGTTAACTCTGACATTTAACTCAAACTAACCTAACCCAGCTAACTCTGACCTTTAACCCAAACTAACTTTACCCTGTTAACTCTGACCTTTAACCCAAACTAACCTAACCCTGTCAAAACTGTCCTTGAACCCAAACTAACTGTAACCTTAGCCTGTTAACTCTGGCCTTTAACCCAAACTAACTATCCCTGTTAACTTTGACCTTTAATACAAAGTAACCTAACCCTGTCAAATCTGACCTTTAACCCAAACTAACTGTAACCCTGTTAACGTTGACCTTTAACCCAAACTAACCTAACCCTGTTAACTCTGCCCTTTAACCCCAACTAACTGTGATGCTGTTAACAGTGACTCTTAGTCCCAACAGACCCTAACTCTATGAACTGTGACCTTTAGCCCATCTAACTGTAACCCTGTTAACTTTGACCTTTAACTCAAACTAACCTAACCCTATCAACTCTGACCTTTAACCTAAATTACGGTAACCCTGTTAACTTTGACCTTTAAACCAAACTAATCGAACCCTGTCAAGTCTGACCTTTAACCCAAACTAACTGTAAACCTGTTAACTCTGACCTTCAAGCCAAGCTAACCTAACCCTGTAAACTTTGACTTTACCTCTGACCTTTAACTCAAACTAACCTAACCCTGTAAACTGTGGCTTTTTTTTTTAACTTTGTTTATTAAGTTTTACATGAAAATACAAGTGCGCCACCAGTGCATTACAAAATGTTTTTATCCAAAACAGGTATAAATATATATGTATATGTACATATACGATAAACTTCTCTATTATCAAAATATTGTAAAAAGGTGACAATCAAAAATGTTATACACAAAAACAGCATTACTGCCTCAGAAAATTAAATGAAAATAACAATAAAAAAAGGAAAAAATTAAGACAAAAACAAAAACACAGCCAAAAGAGAGAGGAGGGAGAAAAAGAAGGGAAAAAAAAACCCCCAAAAACAAAACATCAGTCAGCAAACAGTGGTGTCCCCACTAGACAATACCGTAACTCGCACGGACAAGTAGACACGCCGGCCCCTGACCAACGGGCCGGACCCCCCAGCCGACCGGCCAGCGTTGCCGCCCACGGAGCGGGAGACCCGGGCCAGCGCCCCGACTAAAGGGCCCGACCCGCCAGCCAAGGACCAACGCGTCCACCCACCCACGCACGCCACAATACATTGGTATAACAGCAGTTAAACTGCACGCTGCCCAGCATCAGTAGCCCTGTAAACCATAAAAAAGTTTATCAGTCCGGGATAAATGGGAAACTTATGTGATTAATAAATTGAAAAAATTGACCCTGTAATTTCTGGAATTTATCAGCAGAACCACTCAGTGAAAGTCGAAGTTTTTCTAATTTAAGAAAATAGAGAACGTCTCGAGCCCAGTGAAAATAAGAAGGTGACACCTGTGACTTCCATTTAATTACTATTAGTCTCCTTGCCAAAAAAGTGGTAAAAGCGAGGAGGTCTTTTTTAACTGCAGAGAGAGTTGGTAACATAGGAAAGACTCCAAACAACGCACCAAAAGCGTCAGGCTCAACTTTTTCCCCACTTATTACAGAAACTATATTAAAGACTTCTGTCCAATATTTATGCAAAGATGGGCAAAGCCAGAACATATGTATAAGATCCGCAGGTGAATGCTGGCATCTGTTGCATGCAGGGGACACCCCATCATAGAAATTTGACAAACGGGCATTAGTATAATAGGTGCGATGAACCAATTTACACTGAATAAGGCTATGCCTCACGCAAATAGAGGATTTAAGAACTCGTTTTAAAATCTCCGCCCAAATTTCCTCAGATATTGCCTCCCCCAAATCCTTCTCCCATAACATCTTAATGGAATTTAAGGAGTCCAGACGTAAAAGATAAATTTGGTTATAGATATATGAGATGGGGCCTTTTAAGGTTGGGATTGGTGTCAGGAAACTATCTAGAACAGAATCATTAGGTAGGTGGGGGAACATGGGAAACATGTTAGGAGCAAAGCTCCGGACCTGCAGATATCTGAAAAAATGTTGCTTAGGAAGTGAAAATTTGTCTGACAATTGCTGAAAAGAGGCAAAAACATTATCAATGTACAAGTCTTTATAGGTGTTGATGCCAAGCCTTTCCCACCTTAAAAAAACACTATCCATCAGGGAAGGAGGGAAAACATGATTGGCGGCTAGTGGAGCATAGGTAGAAAAAGTCTGTAGGCCAAAGAAGTGCTTAAACTGAACCCAGATTCTAAGAGATGTTTTAACAATTACATTCTTAGTATATGGAGATGTGGAGGAATGGATAGGGGAGTGTAGCAAAGCTTTTAACGACGCAGGTTTAGCCGAATTGGATTCTATGATAAGCCATTCTGGAGGGGGTTGAGAGGCCTCAAGTTGAAGCCAGGATTTAAAAATTCTTATATTGGAAGCCCAATAATAAAATCTAAAGTTAGGCAGTGCCATGCCACCGAGCAGTTTAGGCCTTTGTAGATATTGCTTACGCATTCTAGGAACTTTCTTATTCCATACAAACTCCAGGATCATGCTGTCCACTTTGTGGAAAAACGTCTGAGGGAGGAAAAGAGGTATACATTGAAATAGATAGGAAAAGCGTGGGAGAATATTCATTTTGACCGAATTGACTCGTGCAACCAAAGAAAGATTAAGAACAGACCAGCGATCCAAATCCCCTTTAATTCGGGTCAGCAAAGGGGCAAAATTTGCTTTATAAAGATCCTCCATTTTTTGCCTGACTTTAACTCCCAAATATGTGAAACTGTGTTGGGCAATCTTAAAGGGTAGTGTATGCAAGGGGTAATCGTTAGCGGCGGTATTAATAGGAAATATTTCACTTTTGCTCAAATTCAGTTTGTATCCCGGTATCAGGCTAAACGACTGAAGAGTGGCGAGTATAGCAGGGACAGAGGTGTGCAAGCCAGAAACGTATAAAAGGAGATCATCCGCGTAAAGCGAGACTTTCAGTTCCATGCCATTTCTTACTATGCCTGTAATATGGGGATTGGATTAAAGCGCTACTGAAAGGGGTTCAATGGCAATAGCAATTAACAAAGGACTTAAGGGGCAGCCCTGTCTTGTAGAGCGGAAAAGGCGAAAGTAGTCAGAGTTAATATTATTCGTCCTGATTGAAGCATGTGGAGAAGAATAGAGTAACCGAATCCATGAAATAAAGTTTTTTCCAAAGCCAAATTTCTCTGAAGTGAAGAAAAGATAATTCCACTCCACTCTATTGAACGCCTTCTCGGCATCTGAAGATATCAAAGCCTCTTGAGTGTCAGAAGGCGGAGTATTATAATTACATTGAACAAACATCTAAGATTAGAGAATGAATGCCTATTTCGAATAAATCCTGTTTGATCTTGAGAAATTATAGAAGGGAGAACAGATTCAAGGCGTAGTGCTAGTAATTTGGATAACAATTTAAAGTCAGCATTCAGTAAACTTATTGGGCGATAAGAGCAGCAAGCTAAGGGATCTTTGTCTTTTTTCAAAAGGAGAGAAATAGAGGCTTGATTAAGAGTTTGAGGAAGATGTCCAGCGACAAGTGATTCGTTAAACATATCTAATAGTAAAGGGGCCAGCTTATGCCAAAACTTCCTATAAAATTCAGACGGAAAACCATCTGGGCCTGGGCACTTCCCATTTTGCAGAGATGTAGCAGCTGCGTGAAGTTCTGAAATAGTAATTGAATTCTCTAATACTTTCACATCTGATAGACCAGTAGAGGGAATATTTAAATTTTCAAAAAAGGTATCATAATTAGGAGGAGATGGACCTTGATCAGAAGAGTAAAGAGATACATAACATTCCGTAAACTGTGGCCTTTAACCCAAACTAACCTAACCCTGTTAACTTTGACCTTGAACCCAAACTAACTGTAACCCTGTTAACTCTGACCTTTAACCCAAACTAACCCAACCACTGTTAACTTTGACTTTGAACCCAAACTAACTGTAAACCTGTTAAATTTGACCTTTAACACAATCTAACTGTAACCCTGTTAACTTTGACCTTTAACACAAACTAACTGTAACCCTGTAAACTTTGACCTTTAACCCAAATTAACTAACCCTGTTACCTTTGACCTTTAACCCAAACTAAGTGTAACCCTGTTAACTTTTACCTTTAACAAAACTAACTGTAACCCTATAAACTTTTGACCTTTAACCCAAACTAACTGTTAACCTGTTAACTTTGACCTTTAACCTAAAGTAACTGTAAACCTGCTAACTTTGACCTTTAACCTAAAGTAACTGTAACCCTATTAACCCTGACCTTTAATTCAAACTAACCTAACCCTGTTAACACTGACCTTTAACCCAAACTTACTGTAACCCTGTAAACTCTGACCTTTAACCCAAACTAACTGTGACCCTGTCAACACTGACCTTTCACCCAAACTAACCTAACCCTGTTAACTCTGGCCTTTAACCCAAACTATCCCTCTTAACTTTGACCTTTAATACAAAGTAACCTAGCTCTGGCAATGCTGACCTTTAACCCAAACTAACTGTAACTCTGTAAACTCTGACCTTTAACCCAAACTAACTGTGACCCTGTCAACACTGACCTTTAACCCAAACTAACCTAACCCTGTTAACTCTGGCCTTTAACCCAAACTATCCCTCTTAACTTTGACCTTTAATACAAAGTAACCTAGCCCTGGCAATACTGACCTTTAACCCAAACTAACTGTAACCCTGTTAATGTTGACCTTTAACCCAAACTAACCTAACCCTGTCAACTCTGACCTTTAACCCAAACTAACTGTGAAGGTGTTAACAGTGACTCTTAGCCCCAACAGAACCTAACTCTATGAACCGTGACCTTTAGCCCACCTAACTGTAACCCTGTTAGTTTTGACCTTTAACGCAAACTTACCTAACCCTATCAACTCTGACCTTTAACCTAAACTAACTGTAACCTTGTTAACTTTGACCTTTAACCCAAACTAACCTAACCTTGTCAACTTTGACCTTTCAGCCAAACTAACCTAACCCTGTAAACTTTGACTTTACCTCTGACCTTTAACCCAAACTAACTTAACCCTGTTAACTCTGACCTTTAACCCAACCTAACCTAACCCTGTAAATTGTGACTTTTAACCCCAACTAACTGTGATGCTGTTAACTGCAACCTTTAACCCCAACAGACCCTCACCCTATGAACTGTGACCTATAGCCCAGCTAACTGTAACCCTGTTAATGCTGACCTTTAACCCCAACTATGATGCTGTTAACGCTGACCTTTAACCCAAACTAACCTAACCTTGTAAATTGTGACCTTTAACCCCAACTGTGACGCTGTTAACTGTGACCTTTAACCCAAACTAACCTAACCCTGTTAGCTCTGACCTTTGACCCTGACCCACAGGAAGCTTCACTGAGTGTTATCCGGGAAGGAGAAGACCTCATCCTTCAGCTCAGGTGTGTGTTAAAAAGTGTGTTTTCATGTGTGCTATTTTTCATGGTCACTTCTTAATCACTCTGTGTGTGTGTTGTTTTTGTGTGTTTACTTGTGTGTGGTGTGTGTGTGTGTGTGTGTGTGTGTTTGATTCAGGCCTCAGGGTAGCTCGGTGGGCCACATTGAGTCTGTATTGCAGCAGTTGGAGGAGTCCCAGGTCCAGCTGGAGGATTTATTCCAGCAGAGGAAAATCCACCTGGACGTCTACCTGCAGCTCCGCATTCTGCAGCAGTGCACCCTGGAGGTGTGTATGTGTATGTGTGTGTGTGTGTGTGTGTGTGTGTGTGTGTGTGTGTGTGTGTGAGTGTGAGTTCACGAACCTGAAGAGAGAAACTTTGAGAGAAACAGAATAGGAAAATAACAATGTTGAGTGCTGTTTTCTTCCTGTTTAGTTTATGCATCTTTATGCTGACCTGACAAAAGTGAAGGGGCAATAAGTAATTACTGCCTCATAATAAATTCATCGCTGACAAAGATTAAACCTCCAGTCCTGAATCTGCTGGTTTTGTTGTAACTATGTGTCCTATGTAGGTGTTGGTAAGGTGAGTGTTGTTTGAGCTCCATTCAAAATGAATGAGACTCAGCAGGGCTGTTGTTTTAGAAATAAACCAGACTAGAAGAGGGAACTCAGCAGAGTGCAGATGCCCACCAGGCGTATCCCACTTCCGGTGTGGGAAGATGGCGGCATGGACTCGTGTTCACAACGGCCTCACCCAGTACCGATTATGCAGTGTCTTTGTCCACGTCTAGGTCTGTGTCTAAGTTTGTGTCATTGTGTGAAGTTTTAATTTGATCATCGATTTTGCTTGGCTGAGAGAGCTGGCGCGGGATCGGCTGAGAGAGCTGGGTTTGCTGCGTCCTGTGGGCCTGAGGAGGAAGCACTGAGGGTGATCTGACAGGACGCGGAAGCGGAGCAGGCTACGCTAACTGCTAGCCCACGGCCCTGCCCGAGAGGAAACACCGAGGTGGTCTGGCGGCGGCCTCGCCTAGCGTCAACTGTGCAGTGTTTTTGTCGGCATCTGCATTTGTGTCATCGTGTGGAGTGCGGGGGAGGTGTGCCGAAGGTGTCTGGCTGGAGAGCTGGTGTTGCATTGGCTGGTTGAACCTGGTCCACGGCTCAGGGACCATGGCTCTGCCTGGAGTTGTGCCTGAAGAGGAAACACTGAGGACCATCTGAAGGGACGCGGAGGCGGGGCAGGCTAAGCTAGCTGCTAGCCTATGCAAACCGGCAGTTCCGACACTCATCCTGGCTGGCGTTCGTTCCCCTGGACGGTGGAGTTTTTGGACTGTGTTGTGCTGGATGGACTGTGTTATTGGCTGTTTTTTTTTTTTTTTTTTTTTTTTGCTTTGTTCTCTCTGTTTTTGTATGATTTTGGCGGTGTTTTTGGAGGTTTGTGGATATGTGTTTTTGTTGCACTGCGGTGGGCTGGCGGAAATGGAATTTCGTTTCTTTTGTGTACGTAGTACATAATATGACATGAAAAATAAATTGCTCCTGATTCCTGATCTCCCATTCTCCGGTGCTCGGACTTAGGCAAAAAACCAGCTGAGGAGATAGCAGTCAGTGTAAAACAGGTTTTTTGAAGTACCAGAAAGTTGAATCAGTTCATGTGGACACAGCGTTTCTGGGGAGAAACATTTCATCACTGTCATTCTCTCAGTAAATGTGTCCACATGAACTGATTCACATAGTCTGGTATTTTCTTACCTAGATGCATCAAGACAGGTTATTCAAAAGTTTTGAATCACCGCAGCCCTGAGAGGTCCTTGATCAGACAGTCATAACTGCACAAATACTATCAGGCTGACATGCTCAGTAGTATGGGGATCAGGAGCATAGATACATGCGCATATGCACAGAAAAGCCAGTGTTTTTCCTGCCACTATAAGATTTTGCGCAGTCCCCAAGTCGATTGAACGGGAAATATGGGTAAAAAAGTTGTTCATATGCAGTGCTCAAGCTAAAAAAGCTAGCTAATGACAATGTTTTGCCTGTCAGTCTGTGGATGCACAGCCTCCAAGGCAGACCCTCACACATGCCAACTTAAAACTTTCCAAAAAGAAAAGGTTTGCTGTGCGACAAGTTTGGTCTAACCCTAACCCTGTCTCTATTTTCACAATATAATAAAGCTTGATAAATGTTTATGCTCATTCATGTGCGACTCACATCCATGGTTGACTCAGATTGAGCAGTGAAAAGAATACGCAACACTTCCTTTTTTGACTGCAACCTAGAGGAAGTTGTTTCTTTATAACTTTCACATTTTTTGGATTATCAAAATGATCATGTCGCTGAGGATACACAAGTCAGTGCATTCTTAGTGCCAGTCCCAAGCCTGGATAAATGGGGAGGGTTGTGTCAGGAAGGGCGTCCGGCGTAAAATCTCTGCCACATCAAATATGCGGATCATAAATAAGATTTCCATACTGGATTGGTCGAGGTCCAGGTTACCAACGACCACCACCGTTACTGTTAAACAGCAGGGTGCCGGTGGAAACTATGCTACTGTTGGGCGAGGGGGAAGGCATGTCCAGAGGCAGCGGGAGAGGAGGAAGGGTAGGGGTGTAGAGGTGAGAGTCAGAACTTTGAATGTTGGCACTATGACTGGTAAAGGGAGAGAGCTGACTGATATGATGGAAAGAAGAAAGGTAGGCATACTGTGTGTGCAAGAGACCAGGTGGAAGGGGAGTAAGGCCAGGAGTATCGGAGGTGGGTTCAAACTCTTCTACCATGGTGTGAATGGGAGGAGAAATGGGGTAGGGGTAATTCTGAAGGAAGAGTGTCAGACAGAGTGATGAGTATGAAGCTGGAAATCGAAGGCGTATTGCTGAATGTTATCAGCGCATATGCCCTGCAAGTTGGGTGTGAGATGGATGAGAAAGAATAATTCTGGAGTGAGCTGGATGACATGGTGGAGAGGGTACCCAAGGAGGAGAGAGTGGTGATTGGAGCGGACTTCAATGGACATGTTGGTGAAGGGAACAGAGGTGATGAGGAGATGATGGGAAGGTATGGTGTCAAGGAGAGGAATGTGGAAGGACAGATGGTGGTGGATTTTGTGAAAAGGATGGAAATGGCTGTGGTGAATACATATTTCAAGAAGAGGGAGGAGCACAGGGTGACGTACAAGAGTGGAGGAAAGGGCACACAGGTGGACTATGTCTTATGTAGAAGGCGCCATCTAAAAGGGCTTGGAGACTGCAAGTGCGCTGAGAAGGTGGAAGGAGTACTTTGAGGGGCTGGTGAATGAAGAAAATGAGAGAGACAGAAGCTTGGATGATGTGGGGATAATGAATCAGGAAGTTCAGTGGATTAGCAAGGAAGAAGTGAGGACAGCTATGAAGCGGATGAAGAGTGGAAAGGTCGTTGGTCCTGATGACATACCTGTGGAGGCATGGAGGTGTTTAGGAGAGGTGGCAGTGGAGTTTTTAACTAGATTGTTTAACACAATCCTGGAAAGTGAGAGGAGGCCTGAGGAGTGGAGAAGAAGCATACTGGTACCGCTTTTCAAGAACAAGGGTGATGTGCAGAACTGTAGCAACTACAGAGGTATAAAGTTGATCAGCCACAGCATGAAGATATGGGAAAGAGTAATAGAAGCTAGGTTAAGAGGAGGAGAGGTGATGATCAGCCACAGCATGAAGATATGGGAAAGAGTAATAGAAGCTAGGTTAAGAGGAGGAGAGGTGATGATCAGCAGCAGCAGTATGGTTTCATGCCAGGAAAGAGCACCACAGATGTGATGTTTGCTTTGAGAATGTTGATGGAGAAGTATAGAGGAGGCCAGAAGGAGTTGCATTGTGTCTTTGTAGATTTAGAGAAAGCTTATGACAGGGTGCCGAGAGAGGAGGTGTGGTATTGTATGAGGAAGTCAGGAGTAGCAGAGAAGTATGTAGGAGTGGTGCAGGATATGTATGAGGGCAGTGTGACAGTGGTGAGGTGTGTGGTTGGAATGACAGATGGGTTCAAGGTGGAGGTGGGATTACATCAAGGATCGGCTCCGAGGCCTTTCTTGTTTGCAATGGTGATGGACAGGTTGACGGACGAGATCAGGCAGGAGTCTCCATGGACTATGATGTTTGTGGATGACACTGATCTGTAGTGAGAGTAGGGTGCAGGTGGAGGAGAGCCTGGAGAGGTGGAGGTATGCACTGGAGAGAAGAGGAATGAAAGTCAGTAGGAGCAAGACGGAATACCTATGTGTTAATGGGAGGGAGGACAGTGGAATGGTCAGGATGCAAGGAGTGGAGGTGACAAAGGCGTATGAGTTTAAATACTTGGGGTCAACTGTCCAAAGTAATGGGGAGTGCAAGAGAGAGGTGAAGAAGAGAGTGCAGGCAGGGTGGAGTGGGTGGAGAAGAGTGTCAGGAGAGATGTGTGACAGAAGGGTACCAGCAAGAGTTAAAGGGAAGGTTTACAAGATGGTTGTGAGACCAGCTATGTTGTATGGTTTGGAGACAGTGGCACTGATGAAAAGACAGGAGGTGGAGCTGGAGGTGGCAGAGATGAAGATGATAAGATTTTCTTTGGGAGTGGTGAAGAAGGACAGGATTAGGAACGAGTATATTAGAGGGACAGCTCAAGTTGGACGGTTTGGAGACAAAGCAAGAGAGGCAATATCAAGATGGCTTGAACATGTGTGGAGGAGAGATGCTGCGTATATTGGGAGAAGGATGCTGAATATGGAGCTGCCAGGGAAGAGGAGAAGAGGAAGGCCAAAGAGGAGGTTTATGGATGTGGTGAGGGAGGACATGCAGGTGGCTGGTGTGACAGAGGAAGAAGCAGAAGACAGGAAGAGATGGAAACGGATGATCCGCTGTGGCGCCCCCTAACGGGAGCAGCCAAAAGTAGTAGTAGTAGAAAATGATCATGTCGCTGCCAATTTGAGTCATCCATAGATGTGAGCCGTGCATGCACATGCATGCGCAGGGTTGACTCAGATCAGGCAGCGACAGAGAGCAGCGTTGGTCGAGCGAGCTAGAGAGTGAATGAAGAGAGCGAGAGGTGGTAGTGAGAACAAACGTTTTTCGAAGGTTTTGAGTCACTGCACCCACGAGAGGTTCTTCATCATACAGTTGTCACTGTGCAATAAAAAGTTTAGGATGATACTAGGTCCAGTAGCTTGCAAGATTAGCTGCGGATACAAGTAAGGAAATGTGTGTTTGGTAGATTATTTCTTTGTTGTAACAATGCTTCTTGGCAATAAATCTTCTATCAGGCAGCTGATTGTCAGCACCTGGGGGACCAGAAGCTCAAAACAAGAGTCAATAGCAACAGCAAAATAAGCTGTTTGGCATTGGCAGAGAAGATTTGGCAAATTTTTCATGGGCGCAGCCCACATACTCAGCTCTGCTGCTCATCCCACAAATGCATGTTCATTACAAATGTGGTCTCATTTAAAAGGGAAATAAACAGGCTTTGCAACGGTATCAGATTTATTGCCAAGAAGCATTGTTACAACAAAGAAATAATCTACCAAGCACACATTTCCTTACTTTTTGTGCTAGTATATATATATGTATATGTAAAACTTTGTTAAAAGAAACACTCAATGGTAGGGAAAGTGCTCAACAAATAAAGAGCAAAATAATCCAGTGAGTCAAGTAAATTCTCTATGAGACAGTACAAGCCCGTTTCATGAAACAGGCTTGTATGTGTGTGTGTTGTGTTGCATTATATGTGTGTGTGTGTGTATATATATATATATATATATATATATATATATATATATATATATATAGTGTAGTCTACACATGACAATAAAGTTGAAGTTTAACTTGGTCCAGGAGTCAGAGATGTGTTTCCCCAGCTTCATGTGCTGCTCCTGTCAGATAGGATGGAAGACATGGAAAAGACAGAAAATACTATACATCCAACCATTTTTCCTGGCAAAGTTCTATCAAACCAAAACCGCTCACATCACATACGATTAAAGTTTGCTGGATGTGGATGATCTTGACATATCTATTGTTTCAGATAAGTCTGTGAAAGAAAATGAGAAGGATGTTTAGTGAATTTAAAAGCGTAACTATATCTGTGTTAAGCCCTTCATGTACAGTATTCATATGAAGTGGGGTCTCATTAATAACCCTGAATGCCCCAAATGCAATCAAAGTGAGGTGTAGAGTGACCTGTGTGGTTGGTTAACTGTGATTCCTGGTGAGGTGTAGAGTGACCTGTCTGGTTGGTTAACTGTGATTCCGGGTGAGGTGTAGAGTGACCTGTGTGGTTGGTTAACTGTGATTCCTGGTGAGGTGTAGAGTGACCTGTCTGGTTGGTTAACTGTGATTCCTGGTGAGGTGTAGAGTGACCTGTCTGGTTGGTTAACTGTGATTCCGGGTGAGGTGTAGAGTGACCTGTCTGGTTGGTTAACTGTGATTCCTGGTGAGGTGTAGAGTGACCTGTCTGGTTGGTTAACTGTGATTCCGGGTGAGGTGTAGAGTGACCTGTCTGGTTGGTTAACTGTGATTCCTGGTGAGGTGTAGAGTGACCTGTCTGGTTGGTTAACTGTGATTCCTGGTGAGGTGTAGAGTGACCTGTCTGGTTGGTTAACTGTGATTCCCAGTGAGGTGTAGAGTGACCTGTCTGGTTGGTTAACTGTGATTCCTGGTGAGGTGTAGAGTGACCTGTCTGGTTGGTTAACTGTGATTCCTGGTGAGGTGTAGAGTGACCTGTCTGGTTGGTTAACTGTGATTCCTGGTGAGGTGTAGAGTGACCTGTCTGGTTGGTTAACTGATTCCCGGTGAGGTGTAGAGTGACCTGTCTGGTTGGTTAACTGTGATTCCTGGTGAGGTGTAGAGTGACCTGTCTGGTTGGTTAACTGTGATTCCCAGTGAGGTGTAGAGTGACCTGTGTGGTTGGTTAACTGTGATTCTGGGTGAGGTGTAGAGTGACCTGTGTGGTTGGTTAACTGTGATTCCTGGTGAGGTGTAGAGTGACCTGTCTGGTTGGTTAACTGTGATTCCTGGTGAGGTGTAGAGTGACCTGTCTGGTTGGTTAACTGTGATTCCTGGTGAGGTGTAGAGTGACCTGTGTGGTTGGTTAACTGTGATTCCTGGTGAGGTGTAAAGTGACGTGTGGTTGGTTAACTGTGATTCTTGGTGAGATTTGAATCCTGTTGGTTTTCTTACTTTTTGGTATCTGGCATCTTGCCTGCGTGGTGTGTAGAGGAAAAGCCATGACCGGATGGACAGCTCATCTGCTTATTACTTTTACCGATGAAAACAATTTTCAAAAGGAAGTGACATCAGAGGACACTTTGAGTTGCCATGGTAACCCAGTCAATTTTATTTCCCTCCCAATGAAAGACTGAAATTAGTTATGTGCATGAACCAGATCAGCGTGTCCTGCTCAGTCACACTCCAGGCCCTCATGTTCCCTGAGTCATGTGCATGAACCAGATCAGCGTGTCCTGCTCAGTCACACTCCAGGCCTTCATGTTCCCTGAGTCATACACATGAACCAGATCAGCGTGTCCTGCTCAGTCTGCTCAGTCACACTCCAGGCCTTCATGTTCCCTGAGTCATGTACATGAACCAGATCAGCGTGTCCTGCTCAGTCACAGTCCAGGCCTTCATGTTCCCTGAGTCATGTACATGAACCAGATCAGCGTGTCCTGCTCAGTCACACTCCAGGCCTTCATGTTCCCTGAGTCATGTGCATGAACCAGATCAGCGTGTCCTCCTCAGTCACACTCCAGGCCTTCATGTTCCCTGAGTCATGCACATGAACCAGATCAGCGTGTCCTGCTCAGTCTGCTCAGTCACACTCCAGGCCTTCATGTTCCCTGAGTCATGTACATGAACTAGATCAGCGTGTCCTGCTCAGTCACACTCCAGGCCTTCATGTCCCCTGAGTCATGTACATGAACCAGATCAGCGTGTCCTGCTCAGTCTGCTCAGTCACACTCCAGGCCTTCATGTCCCCTGAGTCATGTACATGAACCAGATCAGTGTGTCCTGCTCAGTCTGCTCAGTCACACTCCAGGCCTTCATGTTCCCTGAGTCATGCACATGAACCAGATCAGCGTGTCCTGCTCAGTCTGCTCAGTCACACTCCAGGCCTTCATGTTCCCTGAGTCATGTACATGAACCAGATCAGCGTGTCCTGCTCAGTCACACTCCAGGCCTTCATGTCCCCTGAGTCATGTACATGAACTAGATCAGCGTGTCCTGCTCAGTCACACTCCAGGCCTTCATGTCCCCTGAGTCATGTACATGAACCAGATCAGCGTGTCCTGCTCAGTCTGCTCAGTCACACTCCAGGCCTTCATGTTCCCTGAGTCATGCACATGAACCAGATCAGCGTGTCCTGCTCAGTCTGTTCAGTCACACTCCAGGCCTTCATGTTCCCTGAGTCATGTAAATGAACTAGATCAGCGTGTCCTGCTCAGTCACACTCCAGGCCTTCATGTCCCCTGAGTCATGTACATGAACCAGATCAGCGTGTCCTGCTCAGTCTGCTCAGTCACACTCCAGGCCTTCATGTTCCCTGAGGTATGTGCATGAACCAGATCAGCATGTCCTGCTCAGTCACACTCCAGGCCTTCATGTTCCCTGAGTCATTTTACAGCCCTGCAGAAGTCATGACCCTGGTTAGAAACCATTGCTATGTATCTAACCTGTGTTTGTGTCCATGTGTTTGTGCGTGTGTGTGTGTGTCCAGGTGACAGGTGAGATGGATGCCTGGAAACAGGATCTACAAAAACAAGCTCAGGACTTCTCTACTGAAAAGCTAGCTCAGTCACGACTCGCAAACGCCAATCAGGATAAACTACCATTAACGCAACAGAGGCTTGCAGATGGTAACCAAGACAAGCTAGCAGTTGGCCAGTCGCGGCTAGCTGAAGCTAGCCCAGAAGGGCTAACATTAGCACAGCAGCGCATCCACAGGTAAACCTGTTAGTTTGTCTCAGTTTTTTGGTACATCTCTAACTTCTGCAATTTTCAAAAGGGCACACATCGTTCATGTTAGTGGGAATAACAGGAAACAGTAATTTTTCTTACCTCGTCCAGTTTTTCTGCTTCCAACATGATGCGCACACTCCATACAGTAAACGCAACTAAAAAACAAATAGTAAAATCACATCAGATTATGCAGCAATTGATAACTGACATGTCCACCTTTCTGTCTGCACAGATGTCAAACATTCAGTCTATCTAGATGTCCGTCTGTCTGTCTGTCTAGATGTCTTCTTGTCAGTCTTTGTTGTGTTTTAATGTAAATCAGACATTTAACAACTGAAGTTTCTGTGTGACCTCTTGTCTCCCACCAGTATCATCTACTGCATCACCAGTCACTCTGTCTATTCATCTGTCTTTCTTTCTGTCTGTTCATATATCTGTCTTTCTACCTATTTATCTGCATGTCTTTCTGTCTGTCTCATCTATTCATCTACCTCTATTTGTCTGTCTGTCTTGCCTCTGTCTGTCATCTCTGTCATCTAATTTTCTGTTTGTCTGCCCGTTTTTCTGTCTGTCTATCTATTCATCTACCCCTATTTGTCTTTCTGTCTTTCCTCTGTCTGTCATCTCTGTCATCTAATTTTCTGTTAGTCTTCCTGTCTCTCTGTCTGCCTTGGAGGTTATTTGGTTCATCTGTGGAAGAGCTGGAAGAAAACACTTCTCAGTATCTGATTGATTGATTTATCTTTTGATTGATCTTTTGATTGATCCACAGACATATGGAGCGGCGGTTAGCTATGAACAACATGACTTATGAGGTCATCCAGCAATGTCATGACCTCCAGCAGTACATCTCAGAGGTCCAGGCTTCAGGTAAGGATGATGCTACTACTACTACTACTACTACTACTACTACTACTGCTACTACTGCTAATAATAATAATAATAAAATCACATGTCTTTATTTCCAACATGCAAAATAAAATAAAAAATGGCCAAGCATAAATAAAAGAAAAAACAACAACAACAAATGATGAAAATAAAACCAGAAGAATTCAACAAAAGAATTCTCAATAGGGCGTCCAGGTGGCATGGTGGTATATTCCGTTGCCTACCAACATGGGGATTGTAGGTTTGAATCCCCATGTTCCCCAAATTCTCATTGGAACAAAAAATAGTTGTGTCATCTGCAAATAAAATGAATTTCAATAGACTTGATACCTTACATATTTCATTGATATACAGAACATAAAATAATACAGGATAATAATAATAATAATACTGCTACTAATAACAATAATAATAATAGTGATAACTTTATTTATATAGCACTTTTCTTAACAATGTTACAAAGTGCTTTACAAAAGAAATAAAACCAGACAAGGCAAAAATGAGAAGAAGACCAAAGGACATGAGCAACAAAGAGGTAACAACAATAAATGAACAAAACCAAATAAATAAGTAGGAATAAAAATAAAAACAGTATAAATAAATGAAAACAAATATCAAACATTTCCAAAAGTTTTCACAAAGAGAAGGGTTTGAAGAAGAGAATTAATAGGAGCTAGAGACTTGGTTTGTCTTCGTTCAGCAGGAAGAGAGGTCCATAGTGTGAGGGCTCTAACAGCAAAAGCCCGACCACCCTTTGTGACAAACCGTAGAAGGGCTCCATCTGCAGATCTTAATGGTGGAGAGAGCATATACCAGGTCAGTAAATTAGAGATGTATTTAGGAGTAAGATTGTTTAAGACCTTAAGAGTGAGCAATAGAATTTTAAAATCAGAATCTAACGGAGCCAGTGTAGGGAGGCAAGCACAGGAGTGATGTGGTCATGCCGCCGTGTCCTGGTAATGAGCCGAGCAGTGGCGTGTTGTACCAACTGCAGATGGTGGAGGAAGCCCTGCCTGATACCTGAATAAAGTGCGTTAGTGTTAGTCAAGCCGAGAATAGATAAAAGCATGTACAACTTTTTGTAGATCAGCAATTGATAAAATGACCTGATTAGAGGTTAGCTTGAGCTGGAGAAAGCATGACTGAACAACATTTTTGATTTGATTATCAAAACACAGGTTAGCATCGATTATTACCCCTAGATACTACTACTACTACTACTGCTACTACTACTATTACCAATACTACTACTACTACTGATGATGCTCTACTGGTATTAATACTTCTACAACTTCTACTACAAATATTACCACTATTACTATTCCTCCTACTAACTAGCACATTTGAAACTGTAGGGAATGCAATAACCAATGTATAACACCTTCCTCCTCCTCCTCCTCCTCCTAATCATCATCATCGTCATCTTCGGGTTCTCCATCCTGTCCGATGATGACTCCTACTTTCTGCACTGTCTGTGGAAGACAGTACAAAGGCACTGGCAGAGGGTGGTGTGGGATCAACCGCAGCTGTGGATTTGTATCTCCTGTGCTTCTTTGCCAGGTGCTTTTCCTCCCTTTTTTTTTCTTAGCAAGCTTCATGACACAGACTGCGCCAGTTAGGTTGATCAGCGGCTACCATTTCAAGTGTGCCATGATGGAGCCCACACTTTTTTTTTTGTGGATTTTCCCCCCTTTTTCTCCCCAATTGTTTCCGGCCAATTACCCCACTTTTCCAAGCCGCCCTGGTCTCTGCTCCAACCCCTCTGCCAATTCGGCGAAGGCTGCAGAGTACCACATGCCTCCTCCAATACATATGAAGCTGCCAGCTGCTTCTTTTTACCTGACAGTGAGGAGTTTCACCAGGGGGATGTAGCACGTGGGATGATCATGCTATTCCTCCCAGTTCCCTCTCCCCCCCGAACAGGCACCTGACCGACCAGAGGAGGCGCTAGTGCAGCAACCAGGACACATACCCACATCTGGCTTCCCACCCGCAGACACAGCCAATTGTGTCTGTAGGGACGCCCGATCAAGCCAGAGGTGACATGGGGATTCGAACTGGCAATCCCCGTGTTGGTAGGCAATGGAATAGACCACTATGCTACCCAGACACCGAGCCCACACTTCTTAAGGGAGACCTTCAGCTGGTCTTTGAACCTCTTTTTTGGTTCACTGGTTGAGCGATGTTCTAACCTGAACTGGCCATAGAGGACCCTGCGAGGGATGCAGTCCTTTGGCATTCTGATGAGGAGGCCAAGCCATCTAAGTTGGTGGTGAAAGATGGCGGCCTCTATGCTCCAGCAGATTTGCGATACGATCCTACCAGGTCACTTTAAAGATCCACGGGGGACATCTTATGTGAAAGGCCTCAAGTTGTCTCAGGTGGCAGCTGTAAAGCGTCGATGTGTCACATCCATTCAGAAGTGTGAATAGGCACACTGCCTCATAGACTTCAATCTTTGTATTAAAGTGCTGGTGGTTGTTGGTGATGACTCGCTGCCTGAGGTGTCCAAAGGAGCAAGAGGCCTGTTCTGGATGTCATGATGTTGCAGTCACCAGAGAGGATGCTTCCAAGGTATTTGAAGTGTGGTACAATGGCGAGATGAGAGTCTGAGATGCAAAAGTTGGGAAGTTCTGGTGGGGATCAGATGACCATTGGCAAAGGATTTCTGTTTTGGGGATGTTAACAGATGACCCCATTTGACTGTATACCCTCACAGTAGCTGTAGGGGTGACTTGTAGTGCTGCTGGAGTGTGTGCAACAAGAGCACAGTCCTCAGCATGCTGTAGCTCAAGTATATTTGCCCTGCCTGAGCTTTGTGGTGGCTTGGAACCTTCTGATGTCAAAGAGGTTCCTGTCCAGATGGAAATCAATAGTCCCCCCCACTCTCTGCCTCTATGTCCTTGTGCAGGAGAGTTGTCACACAGAGGAGAAAGATGTTAAAAAGCACTGGTGCAGGCACACGGCCTTGTCTCATGCTTGTGCCTACACCTATGCCCCAGACTCGGTTCCACTCACTATAACCTTGGCCCTCATTCTTTTGTGAAATTGGCGCAAGATGTTGACAAATTTTGTGGGGCAGCCATAATGCAGGAGGACCTCCCAAAAGAAGTTATGGTCTTCAGTGTCAAAAGCCTTTGAGAGGTCCATGAAGGCAATGAACAGGTTTTACTTCTGTTCTCAACACTTTTCCTGCAGCTGTCGTGCAGTAAAGATCATGTCCACAGTGCTTCTGTTTTTCCTGAAGCCACACTGGGATTCTGGAAGGAGCCCATCAGTGATGTTGTCAACCAGCCTGCAGAGCATGACTTTTGCCTGTACTTTACCAGCCACTGCAAGGAGCGATATGCCCCTGCTGTTGCCACAGGACAGATTCATCACCCTTGTTCTGGTAGATGGTGATGATGTTCTCGTCCCTCCGTTGATGAGGGACACATTCCTACTTCCACATCTCAGCAATGAACAGGTAAACTGGTCGTGTGCAGAGGTAGCCTCCTTGCTTTAGAATTTTGGCATGGATGGAATCAGGACCTGGGCTTTTGGTTTGTTCTTCAGTGACCTGATGGCTGGGAAGACGTCGCTGAAGGATGGTGGAGCATTGAGGGTCTGGATTGTGGGCAGCAATGGAAGCTGGTCGAGGATGGTGGTGTCCACTGTGTTGGCTTGATTGAGGAATGCTTCAGTGTTCTCTCCATCATTGAGTGATCTTGACCTGGTCCATTTTGGGGGTGGATCTGTCAGCTCTTCTAATAGGACAGACAGAGCAACTTCTTGGCCCATAGATGGTTTTAATGGCATTATAAAAGTTGTGCGTGTCATGCTTGTCTGCGCAGTTTTGAATTTTTTGAGCTTCGGAAACCCACCAGTTATTCTGCTAGCGTCGCAGTTCCTGCTAGACTAGCATCCTTTGCTGTTGCCATCCTGCTTTACTGGCTGTGAGACAGGGTGATCAAGGCTTGTTTTGTATGCTCTGTGCATACTGTGCAGAAGAGTGCCGATGTGAGTGGCATTTGCATCAAACCAGTCCTGGTGCTTTTTGACACTATAACCAATGGTATGGGTGACTGATTCATACAGCAGAGTACTGATGGTAGTCCATTTTTTGTCAATGGATTCGTCAGTCTTCAGCAGAAGCTCAGTGTTTTCAAACTACTCTGCTAGAACACACCATAGGTTGTTGTGCACCTCTGCATCTCGGAGTTTAGTCCAATGTAATCTCTTTTTGGTGGACTTTTTAGGTGGACCGCTGGACCTACCATGAGATGGAGTTTGGCTACTATCATTCAGTGGTCTGTATCATACTCAGCTCCTCTCATGGCTCGAGAGATAAGGCTGTCCCTAATGTCAGATCGTCTAACAATCATGTAGTCGATCAGGTGCCAGTGCTTTGACCATGGGTGCATCCAGGAGTCTTGTACTTGTTCTTTATCTGGAACATGGTGTTGGATATGGAGAGTTGGTGTTCGGCACATAGGTTCAGCAGCCTAAGGCCATTAGCATTCACGTGCCCAACTCCATGGTGTCTGATCGCTCACTGAAATGGACCTGTCTCACTCTTTCATTCAGGAGTTGATTCTGTGCCTTCTCTATGATTCTGTCTGCTCTATGTCCTTTCATTGTGGTACACAGGCGCAGGCTAGTGGGTATGAGCCTGTGTTGTCTTCTTCTCAGATTGAATTGCAAGTGGTTTCTGTAGTCTGCAGTCTTCCGAGCCATCCTTTCGTAGTCCCTCACCATTTTAAGGGTGTCAGACCCAAATTGTTCCGCAACATATCTGTGAATGTTCTCATTCATCCAGGTCATGGTTATCCAAAGGAGGTGAATCAAGTGCAACTGGACTTGGTATATATCCGTGAAGATGTTTCGCCTCTCATCCAAGAGTCTTCCTCAGTTCGTGCCTTTCTGACTAGACGACGCTAGTCTGACTGGCTGGTGATGAGACTCAGAATTTATCCTCTTGGAGTCATTGTCAGAGCTATAGATATCCATGGCTCTTTGTGTCCCGATGTTTACCAACACCCGTCGCTAACAGAGCCATAGATATGAGTGGCTCTTTTGTGTACCGACACAGAAGGCCAAACTCCTCAGGACAAGACTCAGCAGTCTATCTACACCTAAAGGAGAAGACAAACTCCTTCGAGGACAGCAACGTACACATTTTGGACAGAGAAGATAGATGGTTTGAAAGAGAGGCGAAGGAAGCCATCTATATGCGAAACTGGAAAAACCATCCCTCAACAGAGGAGGAGCTCTGCGACACCACCTATCTCCCACTTACAATGCCGTCCTTTCATCTTTACCCAGGAGACTCAAGAGGCCTAGTCTCCAAGAACAACAGTCGGTCACTAACGGCTCCAACGACTCTCATGACCACTGAATAATGAGGTCGAAACTAACACCCCCAACGACCGTCGCTGCGAAACATGCAAATCAATAGCTCCAATGGCGACGGGCGCGGCTGGACATCGGAGCACAGGAGAGCCACGCATATCTATGGCTTTGTTAGCGACGGATGTTGGTAAACATCGCGACACAAAGAGCCATGGAAATCTATAGCTCTGACAACCACTCCAAGAGGATAAATTCTGAGTCTCATCACCAGCCAGTCAGCTTCGTCTAGTCAGAAAGGCACGAACTGAGGAAGCCTCTTGGATGAGAAGCGAAACGTCTTCACGGATATATACCAAGTCCAGTTGCACTTGATTCAACTCCTTTGGATATTTTGCTGAGACTTTATTATTGATCTTGCCATGACGTATTGCTATCTATGTATATATCTATCTGTCTATCTATTTATCTAAATATCTATCATCTGTCAATCAAACAGTTATTTGTATCATCAAAGTCCTCCGCGAAACTGTAATCCTTGTAGAGGATCTCCCTCTCGTGCTCGCTATCTGACATTTTTTGTAAATAACAAGTGATGAGCAGTACTGAGCCCCACCCACCCAGGAAGACAGTAGCCAATAGCTTTGAATTCTTAAAACCACCCCTATCTTCGGTTGTTATTCAAACTCCCAATGTTAAAAAATGTGTTCAGAAAGGGCATGTCAGCCTCTCTTTAAGGTTGTTGACCTTCCATTGTCATTCTGATTTTCTACAGAGTCTTCTAAGGACACGGGTATGAACATTCAGCCAGGGGAAGTTATTTGATTTTTGTCTCCAGTGCATTTGGATTGAGAGGGGACATAGAGGGATTAAAGGATGATGAATTAAAAGCATCAAAGAATTTATCTGCAGAGCCAGTGTTGAAAATGTGAGAGCATGTTTTTGGATAGTGACTAGGAATAGCAAATTGTAGTGGAACTTTGAAAACGACAGCTTTATGGTCAGATACAGGCATATCCACCAGATTAAGACACTCGAGAGAGAAACCAGATGAGAGTACAAGGTCTAAAATGTGACCTTTGGAAACTTGGCCCATATAACAGATTGAATGAGGTTAAAATAGTCTATATGATCCAAAAAAATTGAAGTCAAGGAATGGAAAGGACAACACACATGAATATTAAAATCACCAAGAATAAGCACCCTGTCATATTTTGGCATGACAACAGATAGAAGGTCAGAAAACTCAGAAATAAAACCAATGGAATAAGGGGGCCTATAAATTAAAATGCAGAGTAAAGGGGGGGGCAGTGATTAAAAAAAAACCTCAAATGAGTTGAAATTACAAAAATTAACAGGATGGCATTTAAGACCTAACTTATAAAAAAACTGTCTGGCCACCCCCTCTACTAGAGGGCCTGGGAATGTGAAAATGTGCAAAATCAGGGGGACTAGTCTCAATCAGGGGAACAGTGTCCCCTGGGGACAGCCATGTCTCAGTAATCATAAAAAGTCCAGATTATTAGAAACAATAACATCATTAATGATAAAGGACTTACTACCAAGAGAGCTCACATTCAAGAGGCCAAAATTGTTTGGTGTCAAAGCAGAGTTAAAACCAATAGCAGCACAGCAAATAGGATGCAAATTGCAGATACACTGTATGGACAGTATTGGGGCACACCTCTTAATCATTGAATCCAGGTGTTTCATTCAGACCCATTGCCACAGGTGTATAAAATCCAGCAGCTAGCCATGCAGTCATTTGTGAAAGAATGGGTCGTTCTGAAGAGCTCAGTGAATTCAAGCGTGGTACTGTCATAGGGCGCCACCTTTGCAATAACTCAGTTGGTGAAATTTCTTCCCTGCTGGATATTCCACAGTCAACTGTAAGTGGTATTATTGAAAATTGGAAGCGTTTAGAAACAACAGCAACCACATAAAGTCACACAGCGGGTTCAACAAGTGCTGAGGCGCATAGTGCGTAAAAGTCACCAACGCTCTGTTGACTCAATAACTGCAGAGTTCCAAACTTCCTCTGGCATTCACATCAGCACAAAAACTGCACCGGGAGCTTCATGGAATGGGTTTCTATGGCTCAGCAGCTGCATGCAAGCCTTACATCACCAAGCACAATGCCAAGCGTGGGATGGAGTGGTGTAAAGCACGCTGCCACTGGACTCTGGAGCAGTGGAAACGTGTTCTGTGGAGTGACGAATCATGCTTCTCTGTCTGGCAGTCTGATGGACCAGTCTGGATTTTTGCGGATGCCAGGAGAACATTACCTGCCTGACTGCATTGTGCCAACTGTAAAGTTTGATGGAGGAGGAGTAATAGTATGGGGCTGTTTTTCAGGGGTTGGGCTAGGCCCTTTAGTTCCAGTGAAGGGAAATCTTAATGCTTCAGCATACCAAGACATTTTGGACAATTCTGTGCTTCCATCTTTGTGGGAACAGTTTGGGGAGGGCCCTTTTTTGTTCCAGCATGACTGTGCCCCAGTGCACAAAGCATGGTCCATTAAGACATGGTTGGGTGAGTTTGGTGTAGAAGAACTTGACCGGCCCGTACAGAGCCCTGACCTCAACCCCATCAAACACCTTTAGGATGAACTAGAACAGAGATTGTGAGCCAGGTCTTCTCATCCAACGTCAGTGCCTGACCTCACAAATGCTCTTCTGGATGAATGGGCAAAAATTCCCACAGACACACTCCAAAATCTTGTGGAACGCCTTCCCAGAAGAGTGGAAGCTGTTATAGCTGCAAAGGGGGACCAACTCCATGTTAATGCCTATGGATTTAGAATGGGATGTCATAAAAGCTCCTGTAGGTGTAATGGCCACGTGTCCAATACTTTTATCCATATAGTGTATTTGCTCCACATATTCAGTTGTTGTTTCTACTATTAGATACATGGTATGGTGCCTAATGATAGTCTGTATGGGGAAAACTCCAAGTAAGATGGTCAATGACAGATGAGGCCAGTGGAGGGAGACAGCGGGCAGAACAGTACTGTGGGGCGCCACTACAGGCAGAAGCGGAGGCTCTGGGAGGGACGCGTGGGATGTAAACAGTCAGTCACGTGGAGAGGACTGTACTGTATGCTGCAAGTTGGCCGCTAGCATCCGGCTACCCAGCCTGTTTGGGTGGACTCCATCAGATCTGAGGAAGGAGGGACGATCCCAAAACAAATTCTGCGGTGGGTTTTCTCCAGGTGCTCCGCTTTCCCCCACCATCAAAAAGACATGCATGTTAGGGTTAATGCTCCTGTCTGTGTCCCTGACCAAGGCAATGGAAAAAAGAACTGGAGTTGGTCCCCGGGCGCTGCACAGTGGCTGCCCACTTCTCCTAGCTACACAGCTAGGGGGGGTTAAATGCAGAGAAAGAATTGCCCCACAGGGATTAACAAAGTAGTAAAATAAATAAAATAACTAAATGTCGGCTGTGGGTTCTCAGGGTACATGATCCACATTGTGTGTTGTCTTTATGCATGCTCCAATAATCCAGGTAAGAAAATCAAAGAAAGTTGAATCACTTCATCTAGATACAATGTTTATTGACAGATGCGTTTCATCACTCAAGTTGGTCCACCCCAACGATCGGGTCCCCCGGCACAAACAGAGCAATATAGTGTACGCTGTTAAGTGCCAGAAGGATTGCCGTGACTTATACGTTGGGGAAACTAAGAAGACACTGGCCAAGAGGATGGCACAATACAGGAGAACTAATGCGTCAGGCCAGTACTCCACAGTCTACACCATCTACAGGCCAGGACTCCACAGTCTACACTATCTACAGGCCAGTGGCCACTCTTTCAAGGATGAAGATGTGCACATGATTGATAGGGAGGAACGCTGGTTTGAATGGGGATTCAAAGAGGCCATCTATGTGAAGAGGGAACGACCATCCCTTAACCGAGGGGGGGCATAGTACGTCTATTGCTATCTTACAATGCTGTGATTGCAAAGTTTTCCAATCCTCTTTGAATAGTACACATGGCCATTGTAGTGCTATTTAATGGTCACACCCATATTTGCATATGAAATTGGTCGTTGGTTTGGGTCATCATCCAACTGTATTGTTTATAAGGGTGGGGTACCTGCAGTCACTGTATTGTTTATAAGGGTGGGGACACCGGCAGTCACTGTATTGTTTATAAGGGTGGGGACACCTGCAGTCACTGTATTGTTTATAAGGGTGGGGTACCTGCAGTCACTATTGTTTATAAGGGTGGTGTACCTGCAGTCACTGTATTGTTTATAAGGGTGGGGTACCTGCAGTCACTATTGTTTATAAGGGTGGTGACACCTGCAGTCACTGTATTGTTTATAAGGGTGGGGTACCTGCAGTCACTATTGTTTATAAGGGTAGGGTACCTGCAGTCACTGTTTTGTTTATAAGGGTGGGGTACCTGCAGTCACTGTATTGTTTATAAGGGTGGGGTACCTGCAGTCACTGTATTGTTTATAAGGGTAGGGTACCTGCAGTCACTGTATTGTTTATAAGGGTGGGGACACCTGCAGTCACTGTATTGTTTATAAGGGTGGGGACACCTGCAGTCACTATTGTTTATAAGGGTGGGGACACTTGCAATCAGTTCAGACTGAAGAGGTCACTTTGATGAGTGGTGAAACATATCTGTCAATAAAAGTTTTGTCCAGATGAAGTGATTCAACTTTCTTTGACACACTTTGTGTTGAAATCGCCAAGTGGGGATGTGTTGTCCGAGCAAGCAAGTTTTGTGAAGAGGCAGCGACATCAGCGCTGAGATTGGATTTCTCTGCTGGCTCGGGGGACAGAAGGCCTTGAGAGCGTCTAATCACGGCCTCTTTCAGGATCTTATGATGGGAAGAGAGGGTCATTACCTGGGATGAGGGCTGTTGTTTTGGCTTCACAGTGTGATGGCGAGCCACCTGAACACCGCTAGCCACCAGCAGGGTAGCTGCAATGTCGGGAGGCGCCATTTTCACAGAAGGGCCCTGATTGAGATGAGTCGGAATCGCAGGAACATCAGTTGGGCGGACTGTTGTGTCATCAGACAGGGTCGCATAGCAATTGTAGAGCCCTAGGCCGAGGCGAGGGGGGGAAACAGCCCTGTCTCAGCCTCTCTTGCAACCACCACGGACCACCACGTCGGCCCAGGATGAATGATAGTTTGGTGTCGAGCAGCAGGAATGCTGTGGACAAATGAGGGGTCCCACAGAGCTGTGTCCTGGATGGTTGCCCTGAGAGAGGCAATCTGTTTGGACTGCCCTGAAGCCACATCCATGAAGGTGGTCAAAATGGAGTCTTTCTTATGGAGATCATCAGGAAGCCCTTGAACATCCCCTTCAAGGTCAGCGATCTTTCTATTTTTTTCTTTGGTAGCACAGTTCTCACGGGGCAAAGTTGGCATAATTGTTTGCTCAGCTTAGCCACAAGCTAGAAACAAACCACATCCAGCCCCAGCACTACAGGATCGAAGGCTTCAGTGTGATCAAGTCTGAAGGAGCTGGTGATTGAATAAAATCCACCAAGGATTGTTGAGTTGTTAGTTAATAAAGTTAAAAAGTTAAAAACAAGAAGAGCAGCAGCGGCAGCAAGCAGAGCAACAGTCAAACAAACCAGCAGCTGGGAACCGATGGGGGGGGGGGGGGTTGTCGAGAGCATGTTTAGCCTGAAGTCGCAAGACTGTCAGTTACTGTTGGCTGCCACAAGGAGGCATGGTAGGAGTCTTGGTGAAGGAGAGGCTGTATACTGGCCTCAGAAGATTTATGCGCACAGCTTCCTTCCTTCCTTCCTTCCTTCCTTCCTTCCTTCCTTCCTTCCTTCCTTCCAGCTTTCCTTTGTACTGGGTTAGCCAGTGGCAGGGGTAAGGGGGGAAGGTCACATGCAGCGTTTCACTAGCCTGCCACACTAGCCGCATCACAACACCCTGTAGTAGTCACTTGTGCTGCTGACAGCACAGCAGCACAAGTGACTACTGACAGCACAGCAACATGAGTGACTACTGACAGCACAGCAGCATGAGTGACTACTGACAGCACAGCAGCATGAGTGACTACTGACAGCACAGCAGCATGAGTGACTACTGACAGCACAGCAGCATGAGTGACTACTGACAGCACAGCAGCATGAGTGACTACTGACAGCACAGCAGCACGAGTGACTACTGACAGCACAGCAACATGAGTGACTACTGACAGCACAGCAGCACGAGTGACTACTGACAGCACAGCAGCATGAGTGACTACTGACAGCACAGCAACATGAGGGACTACTGACGGCACAGCAACATGAGTGACTACTGACAGCACAGCAACATGAGTGACTACTGACGGCACAGCAGCATGAGTGACTACTGACGGCACAGCAACATGAGTGACTACTGACGGCACAGCAACATGAGGGACTACTGACAGCACAGCAACATGAGTGACTACTGACGGCACAGCAGCATGAGTGACTACTGACAGCACAGCAACATGAGTGACTACTGACAGCACAGCAACATGAGTGACTACTGACAGCACAGCAGCATGAGTGACTACTGACAGCACAGCAACATGAGTGATTACTGACAGCACAGCAACATGAGTGACTACTGACAGCACAGCAACATGAGTGATTACTGACAGCACAGCAACATGAGTGACTACTGACAGCACAGCAACATGAGTGACTACTGACAGCACAGCAACATGAGTGACTACTGACAGCACAGCAACATGAGTGACTACTGACAGCACAGCAGCACGAGTGACTACTGACAGCACAGCAACACGAGTGACTACTGACAGCACAGCAGCATGAGTGACTACTGACAGCACAGCAACATGAGTGACTACTGACAGCACAGCAACATGAGTGACTACTGACAGCACAGCAGCATGAGTGACTACTGACAGCACAGCAACATGAGTGACTACTGACAGCACAGCAGCATGAGTGACTACTGACAGCACAGCAACATGAGTGACTACTGACGGCACAGCAACATGAGTGACTACTGACAGCACAGCAGCATGAGTGACTACTGACAGCACAGCAGCATGAGTGACTACTGACAGCACAGCAACATGAGTGACTACTGACAGCACAGCAACATGAGTGACTACTGACAGCACAGCAACATGAGTGACTACTGACAGCACAGCAACATGAGTGACTACTGACAGCACAGCAACATGAGTGACTACTGACAGCACAGCAACATGAGTGACTACTGACAGCACAGCAACATGAGTGACTACTGACAGCACAGCAACATGAGTGATTACTGACAGCACAGCAACATGAGTGACTACTGACAGCACAGCAGCACGAGTGACTACTGACAGCACAGCAGCATGAGTGACTACTGACAGCACAGCAGCATGAGTGACTACTGACAGCACAGCAACATGAGTGACTACTGACAGCACAGCAACATGAGTGACTACTGACGGCACAGCAGCATGAGTGACTACTGACGGCACAGCAACATGAGTGACTACTGACGGCACAGCAGCATGAGTGACTACTGACGGCACAGCAGCATGAGTGACTACTGACGGCACAGCAGCATGAGTGACTACTGACAGCACAGCAACATGAGTGACTACTGACAGCACAGCAACATGAGTGATTACTGACAGCACAGCAACATGAGTGACTACTGACAGCACAGCAGCATGAGTGACTACTGACAGCACAGCAACATGAGTGACTACTGACAGCACAGCAACATGAGTGACTACTGACAGCACAGCAACATGAGTGACTACTGACAGCACAGCAACATGAGTGACTACTGACAGCACAGCAACATGAGTGACTACTGACAGCACAGCAACATGAGTGACTACTGACAGCACAGCAACATGAGTGACTACTGACAGCACAGCAACATGAGTGATTACTGACAGCACAGCAACATGAGTGACTACTGACAGCACAGCAGCACGAGTGACTACTGACAGCACAGCAGCATGAGTGACTACTGACAGCACAGCAGCATGAGTGACTACTGACAGCACAGCAACATGAGTGACTACTGACAGCACAGCAACATGAGTGACTACTGACAGCACAGCAGCATGAGTGACTACTGACGGCACAGCAACATGAGTGACTACTGACGGCACAGCAGCATGAGTGACTACTGACGGCACAGCAGCATGAGTGACTACTGACGGCACAGCAGCATGAGTGACTACTGACGGCACAGCAGCATGAGTGACTACTGACAGCACAGCAGCATGAGTGACTACTGACAGCACAGCAACATGAGTGACTACTGACAGCACAGCAACATGAGTGACTACTGACAGCACAGCAACATGAGTGACTACTGACAGCACAGCAACATGAGTGACTACTGACAGCACAGCAACATGAGTGACTACTGACAGCACAGCAGCATGAGTGACTACTGACAGCACAGCAACATGAGTGACTACTGACAGCACAGCAGCATGAGTGACTACTGACAGCACAGCAGCATGAGTGACTACTGACAGCACAGCAACATGAGTGACTACTGACAGCACAGCAGCATGAGTGACTACTGACAGCACAGCAACATGAGTGACTACTGACAGCACAGCAGCATGAGTGACTACTGACAGCACAGCAACATGAGTGACTACTGACAGCACAGCAACATGAGTGATTACTGACAGCACAGCAACATGAGTGATTACTGACAGCACAGCAACATGAGTGACTACTGACAGCACAGCAACATGAGTGACTACTGACAGCACAGCAACATGAGTGATTACTGACAGCACAGCAACATGAGTGACTACTGACAGCACAGCAACATGAGTGACTACTGACAGCACAGCAACATGAGTGATTACTGACAGCACAGCAGCATGAGTGACTACTGACAGCACAGCAACATGAGTGACTACTGACAGCACAGCAACATGAGTGACTACTGACAGCACAGCAACATGAGTGACTACTGACAGCACAGCAACATGAGTGATTACTGACAGCACAGCAGCATGAGTGACTACTGACAGCACAGCAACATGAGTGACTACTGACAGCACAGCAACATGAGTGACTACTGACAGCACAGCAACATGAGTGACTACTGACAGCACAGCAACATGAGTGACTACTGACAGCACAGCAACATGAGTGACTACTGACAGCACAGCAACATGAGTGACTACTGACAGCACAGCAACATGAGTGATTACTGACAGCACAGCAACATGAGTGATTACTGACAGCACAGCAGCATGAGTGACTACTGACAGCACAGCAACATGAGTGACTACTGACGGCACAGCAACATGAGTGACTACTGACGGCACAGCAGCATGAGTGACTACTGACAGCACAGTAGCCAGTCTACACTCCCACTGGCCAGCTGCAGTACACGGTGCAGTGTCCATGTTGTATGCATGAGTTTTACCCAGCTGAATGGTAGATGATACTCAGGACATGTGACGTGTAGTGTGTAGCAGGATGCTGTGTTGTGTGTAGCAGGATGTTGTGCTGTGTGACAGGCTGAATGGTGGAGAATACTCAGGACACGTGACGCGTTGTGTGTAGCACGATGCTGTGTTGTGTGACAGGATGGATGTTCGTCAGGCTAATGCCTCAGAACTTTCTTTGGTAGGGTAGAAGATGTATTACACCAGCTGGAACCTGGAGGGAAGACTGTGTACCAGCGGTGCACCAGCTGCACTGTGTTTTAGCTGTGTACTCGCAATACTGCATACCAGCTTTGTATGAGCCATACTGTGTACCAGCTGTGTACCAGCTGTGTTCTAGCTGTACTATGTACCAGCAGTTTAGCCCAACCCATTGGAGACATAACACACCTTCTGTCTGGGGGACTACTAGTACTAAACTAAAATTTAACAACAATGAAATGTGACTTTATTCGTGCATTGCTACAGTGACACAAAGTGAAATGTCATAATTACTGCTTTTGCTGTTCTGTAATAACATTCTTTTATCAGAACCAGAACCATTTTTACTGGCCATGCAGGTTTGCACACACACATGGAATCTACTACTATTACTTTCGGCTGCTCCCGTTAGGGGGCGCCACAGCGGATCATCCGTTTCCATCTCTTCCTGTCTTCTGCTTCTTCCTCTGTCACACCAGCCACCTGCATGTCCTCCCTCACCACATCCATAAACCTCCTCTTTGGCCTTCCTCTTCTCCTCTTCCCTGGCAGCTCCATATTCAGCATCCTTCTCCCAATATACCCAGCATCTCTCCTCCACACATGTCCACACCATCTCAATCTTGCCTCTCTTGCTTTGTCTCCAAACCGTCCAACCTGAGCTGTCCCTCTAATATACTCGTTCCTAATCCTGTCCTTCTTCATCACTCCCAATGAAAATCTTATCATCTTCAACTCTGCCACCTCCAGCTCCACCTCCTGTCTTTTCATCAGTGCCACTGTCTCCAAACCATACAACATAGCTGGTCTCACCACCATCTTGTAAACCTTCCCTTTAACTCTTGCTGGTACCCTTCTGTCACACATCACTCCTGACACTCTTCTCCACCCACTCCACCCTGCCTGCACTCTCTTCTTCACCTCTCTCTTGCACTCCCCATTACTTTGGACAGTTGACCCCAAGTATTTAAACTCATATGCCTTCATCACCTCCACTCCTTGCGTCCTCACCATTCCACTGTCCTCCCTCTCATTCACACATAGGTATTCTGTCTTGCTCCTACTGACTTTCATTCCTCTTCTCTCCAGTGCATACCTCCACCTCTCCAGGCTCTCCTCCACCTGCACCCTACTCTCACTACACATCACAATGTCATCCACGAACATCATCATCCATGGAGACTCCTGCCTGATCTCGTCCGTCAACCTGTCCATCACCATTGCAAACAAGAAAGGGCTCAGAGCCGATCCTTGATGTAATCCCACCTCCACCTTGAACCCATCTGTCATTCCAACCGCACACCTCACCACTGTCACACTGCCCTCATACATATCCTGCACCACTCCTACATACTTCTCTGCAACTCCCGACTCCCTCATACAATACCACACCTCCTCTCTCGGCACCCTGTCGTATGCTTTCTCTAAATCTACAAAGACACAATGCAACTCCTTCTGGCCTCCTCTATACTTCTCCATCAACATTCTCAAAGCAAACATCACATCTGTGGTGCTCTTTCATGGCATGAAACCATACTGCTGCTCGCTGATCATCACCTCTCCTCCTCTTAACCTAGCTTCTATTACTCTTTCCCATATCTTCATGCTGTGGCTGATCAACTTTATACCTCTGTAGTTGCTGCAGTTCTGCACATCGCCCTTGTTCTTGAAAATCGGGACCAGTATGCTTCTTCTCCACTCCTCAGGCATCCTCTCACTTTCTAAGATTGTGTTAAACAATCTAGTTAAAAACCCCACTGCCATCTCTCCTAAACACCTCCATGCCTCCACAGGTATGTCATCAGGACCAACTGCCTTTCCACTCTTCATCCTCTTCATAGCTGCCCTCACTTCCTCCTTGCTAATCCACTGAACTTCCTGATTCACGATCCCCACATCATCCAACCTTCTCTCTCTCTCATTTTCTTCATTCATCAGCCCCTCAAAGTATTCCTTCCACCTTCTTAGCACACTCTCCTCGCTTGTCAGCACATTTCCATCTCTATCCTTGATCACCCTAACTTGCTGCACATCCTTTGCAGCTCGGTCCCTCTGTCCAGCCAATCGGTACAAGTCCTTTTCTCCTTCCTTAGTGTCTATCCTGTCTACAACTCACCATACGCCTTTTCCTTTTCCTTTGCCACCTCTCTCTTCGCTTTACGCTGCGTCTCCTTGTACTCCTGTCTACTTTCTTCATCTCTGACTATCCCACTTCTTCTTTGCCAACCTCTTCCTCTGTATACTTTGCTGTACTTCCTCATTCCACCACCAAGTCTCCTTGTCTTCCTTCCTCTGTCCTGATGATACACCAAGTACCTTCCTAGCTGTCTCCCTCACTATTTCTGCAGTGGTTTTCCAGCCATCCAGCAACTCTTCACTACCACCCAGTGCCTGTCTTACCTCCTCCCTGAACTCCACACAACAGTCTTCCTTCTTCAACTTCCACCATTTGATCTTCGGCTCTGCCTTCACTCTCTTCCTCTTCTTGGTCTCCAAAGTCATCCTACAGACCACCATCCGATGCTGCCTAGCTACGTTCTCCCCTGTCACCACCTTGCAGTCTCCAATCCCTTTTAGATGGTGCCTCCTACATAAGATATAGTCCACCTGTGTGCACCCTCCTCCACTCTTGTACATCACCCTGTGCTCCTCCCTCTTCTTGAAATATGTATTCACCACAGCCATTTCCATCCTTTTCACAAAATCCACCACCATCTGTGCTTCCACATTTCTCTCCTTGACACCATACCTACCCATCACCTCCTCATCACCTCTGTTCCCTTCACCAACATGTCAATTGAAGTCTGCTCCAATCACCACTCTCTCCTCCTTGGGTACCCTCTCCACCACGTCATCCAACTCACTCCAGAATTCTTCTTTCTCGTCCATCTCATGCCTGACTTGCGGGGCATATGTGCTGATAACATTCAGCAATACACCTTCAATTTCCAGCTTCATACTCATCACTCTGTCTGACACTCTCTTCACCTCCACCATGCTCTTGACATACTCTTCCTTCAGAATTACCCCTACCCCATTTCTCCTCCCATTCACACCATGGTAGAAGAGTTTGAACCCACCTCCGATACTGCTGGCCTTACTCCCCTTCCACCTGGTCTCTTGCACACACAGTATACCTACCTTTCTTCTTTCCATCATATCAGTCAGCTCTCTCCCTCTACCAGTCATAGTGCCAACATTCAAAGTTCTGACTCTCACCTCCACATGCCTACCCTTCCTCCTCTCTAGCTGCCTCTGGACATGCCTTCCCCCTCTCCTTCTCCTTCGCCCAACAGTAGCATAGTTTCCACCGGCACCCTGCTGGTCATACTGGTGGTGGTCGTTGGTATCCCGGGCCTCGACCGATCCGGTTTGGAAATCTTATTTATGATCCTCATATTTGATTTAGCAAAGATTTTACGCCGGATGCCCTTCCTGATGCAACCCTCTCCATTTGTCCGGGCTTGGGAACGGCACTAAGAATGCACTGGCTTGTGCATCCTCAGTGGCTGGGTTGCACACACATGGAATGTGACTGTGGTTTGGTGGCCCTCTCAGTGTACTTAACATAGAATAACAACACTACAACACAACAACCTTCACACATATACACAAGGACTGACTCATACAGGTGACATAAGAGGTGATAAAGTGCAGTGGTGCAGAGAATATATCAGAGTTGCTGATATACTTGTTAGCAGCTTACTGACATACATGTCTGAGCTAGATGGACACGACAGAGTACCAGTATACATACAATGTACAGTACAGTATGTACAACATGTACAGTACAGTATGTATATCATGTACAGTACAGTATATACATCATGTACAGCACTGTATATACATCATGTCAGTACAGTATATACAACATGTGCAGTACAGTATGTACAATAAGTACAGTACAGTACAGTACATACATCATCTACAGTACAGTATATACAACATGTACAGCACAGTATATACATCATGTACAGTACAGTATATGCAACATTTGCAGTACAGTATATACAACATGTACAGTACAGTACAGTCTATACATCATGTACAGTACAGGATATACAACATGTACAGTACAGTATATACAACATGTACAGTACAGTATACAATATGTACAGGACAGTATATACATCCTGTACAGTACAGTATATACAACTTGTACTGCACAGTATATACAACATGTACAGTACAGTATATACAGCATGTACAGCACAGTATATACATCGTGTACAGTACAGTTATGGCTGCACCAGAGGGTCAGTTGATCAACCTCCCATCTATATGCAGACTCATCACCGCGCCAGATAGGCCAGTGATGGTTCTGCCGTCCACAGACTTCAGGAGTTTAAGAGACGGGTCACCTGAGGTGCAGTCATTTGTGTAGAGGGAGAAGAGTAGAGGGGTAGAGCACACATCCCTGAGGACAGCAGCGCTGATTGTGCGAGTGCTGGGTGTGATTTACCCCAGCCTCACCAGCTGCCTCCTGTCTGTCAGGAAGTTTTTAATCCACTGGCAGATGGGGGCTGGCACAGTGAGCCAGGTGAGTTTGGAGTAGAGGATATCTGGGATGATGGTCGAGGTGTTGGAAAATGTAGTGCAATCCCATGTTGACTGCATCCGCCACTGACCTGTTTGCTCAGTAGGCAAACTGCAGGGGGCCTGTGATTTCCTACAGGTGGGCCAACACCAGCCTCTTGAAGGATTTCATGACCACAGAGTTTAGGGCAATGGGCCTGTAGTCATTTAATCCTGTTTTACGGGGTTTCTTGGGGACAGGCATGATAGTGGAGCTCTTGAAGCAGGAGGGGACTTCACACAGCTCCAGTGATCTGTTGAAGATCAGTATGAAAATGGGGGCCAGCTGGTCAGCACAGACTTTTAAGACAGGAGGGTGACATGCCATCTGGGCCCAGTGCCTTCCTGGTCTTCTGTCTCTGGAAGAGCTGACACATGTCCTCAACACAGATCCTGAGTATTGGTGGGGGTTTGGTGGGGAGGGGAGAGGGGCTGGCAGGGAGTGCAGTTGCTTGTGTATTGTGGCTGGAGAGGGTGAGGGGTGTGAAAGTTTGCTTTTTCAAACCTGCAGTAAAATTCATTTAGGCTGTCAGTCAGTTGATGGTTCCCTGCAATGTGGTGGGATGGTCTCCTGTCGCTGGTAATGTCTACAGGAGACATCACACCATATCTAAGATGAAACGGGTATTGCATTGCACATTTTGTTTAAAGACTTGTGTTTGCTGGCCAATTAAAAGGCAATACAAAAGGCAAGAATGTTTGGATCGGCCACCAAACAGGACAGGGACAGGTCCACGGTGGTGTAGCGGTCTAAGCATCGGCTTTGTGTCGATGCAGTTGCCCACTGGGGACCGGGGTTCGCGCCTTCGGTCTTGTCAGATCCGACTATGGCCGGACTCGGTGAAGCGGCAATAATTGGCAGCGCTGTCTTGGGGAGGGGGGGCGGAGTCGGCTTGTGTTCGTCACATGAATGCGTCTCTGTGTGTGTCGGAAAAAGCAGTGGTTCGGCCTGGAGTCGCCTCGTCACGAAAGTGGCGGGGCGACTCCTTCCAGACTGCCGGCCGGAGAGATGCAGTTGGCGAACGCATATGCAGTACAAGGGTGGGTGTTTGAATTAAAATAGGGATCGATTGGCCGCTGAATTGGGAGAAATCAGAAATAAATTAAAAAATTTTTTTTAAAAAAACAGGACAGGGACAGACTACAACAGAGAGTTAGGTCTTCAGAGAAAATCATTGGTGCTAACCTGCCCTCCATTCAGGACTTATACAACTCCAGACTCGAATCAGGCAGGCAACATCGCTGCAGACCCATCACACCCTGGTCTGGTCACAACCTGTTCCAACTCCTCCCCTCTGGTAGGCGCTACAGAGCACTGTACCCCAAAACAACCAGATATAAAAACAGTTTCTTTCTGTCATTCAAATGAACGCTTAACACTATCAATAAATCCAACTATGTTGTATATACTGTACTGCACATGTTGTATATACTGTACTTTACATGTTGTACATACTATACTGTACATGGTGTATATACTGTACTGTACATGGTGTATATACTGTACTGCACATGTTGTACATACTATACTGTACATGTTGTATATACTGTACTGTACATGGTGTGTATACTGTACTGCACATGTTGTATATACTGTACTGTACATGTTTTCACTGTACTGCATATGTTGTACATTCTGTACTGCACATGTTGTACATACTGTACTGCACATGTTGTATATAATGTACTGTACATGTTGTACATACTATACTGTACATGTTGTATATACTGTACTGTACATGGTGTATATACTGTACTGCACATGTTGTACATACTATACTGTACATGTTGTATATACTGTACTGTACATGGTGTGTATACTGTACTGCACATGTTGTATATACTGTACTGTACATGATGTATATACTGTACTGCACATGTTCTATATACTGTACTGTACATCTTGTACATACTATACTGTACATGATGTATATACTGTACTTTACATGTTGTACATACTGTACTGTACATGTTGTATATACTGTACTGCACATGTTGTACACACTGTACTGTACATGTTTTCACTGTACTGCATATGTTGTACATTCTGTACTGCACATGTTGTACATACTGTACTGCACATGTTGTATATAATGTACTGTACATGTATATACTGCACATGTATATACTGTACTGTACATGCTGTACATTCTGTATATACTGTACTGTACATGTTGTATATCATGTACTGTACATGTTGTAATACTGTACTCTACATGATGTATATACTGTACTGTACATGTATGTACTGTACATGTTGTATATACTGTACTGTATATGCTCTGTATATTCTACTGTGCATGTATGTACTGTACATGTTGTATATACTTTACTGTAGATATTGTATATACTGTACATGCTGTATATAATGTGCTGTACATTTATGTACTGTACATGTTGTACATGTTGTACATACTGTACTGTACATGCTGAATATACTGTACTGTACATGTATGTTCTGTACGCGTTGTAGATACTGTACTATACATATTGTATACACTGTACTGTACATGTTGTACATACTGTGCTGTACATTGTATGTATACTGGTACTCTGTCATGTCCATCTAGCTCAGGCATGTGTACTATGTCAGTAAGCTGCTAACATGTATTTCAGCATCTCTGATATATTCTCTGCACCACTGCACCTCATCACCTCTTATGTCACCTGTATGAGTCAGTCCTTGTGTGTACTATGTGTGAAGGTTGTTGTGTTGTAGTGTTGCTATTCTATGTTAAGTACACTGAGGGGGCCACCAAACCAGAGTCACATTCCATGTGTGTGCAAACCTGCACGGCCAGTGAACATGGTACTGGTTCTGATACCATATGTGTGCGAACCTGCACGGCCAGTGAACATGGTACTGGTTCTGATACCATATGTATGCAAACCTGCACGGCTAGTGAACATGGTACTGGTTCTGATACCATGTGTGTGCGAACCTGCACGGCCAGTGAACATGGTTCTGGTTCTGATACCATGTGTGTGCGAACCTGCACGGCCAGTGAACATGGTACTGGTTCTGATACCATGTGTGTGCGAACCTGCACGGCCAGTGAACATGGTACTGGTTCTGATACCATGTGTGTGCGAACCTGCACGGCCAGTGAACATGGTTCTGGTTCTGATACCATGCCATATGTGTTTGTTTATTATAATAATTGCTGCTGCTACATCTTCAACTACTTCTACTTCTATTATAAATACTACTGCTACTACTGCTATTATTACAACTACTGCTGACTGATAACTGGTACTGCTACTATGACTATTATAATAACTTAATAGTCATACATGTCGTACTACTGTTACTACTGCTACTATTATGACAATGACTGTTACAACTACTATGACTATACCACTACTACTACATTATCATATGTAATACTGCTACTCTTACTGAGTGTATGTGTGAATATTTGTGTGTTCAGGCATGGAGCTGACAGCAGAGGGGGAGGCAGAGCTTTCCTCTCTGGTAGATGACCTGCAGCGCCTCCTGCAGGACAAACAGAAGGAACTGCAGCAGATGGCTGATCACACACACACACACCTGGAACAAAGCCTCCAACTCAAACACCTGCAAACACAAGTCAAACAGGTAATACACACCCACACCCACACACACACACACACACACACACACACACACACACACACACACACACACACACACACACCTGGAACAAAGCCTCCAACGCAAACACAAGTCAAACAGGTAATACACACCCACACCCACCCACACACACACCCACCCACACACACCCACACACACACACACACACACACACACACCTGGAACAAAGCCTCCAACGCAAACACAAGTCAAACAGGTAATACACACACACACACACACACACACACACACACACACACACACACACACCTGGAACAAAGCCTCTGACTCAAACACCTGCAAACACAAGTCAAACAAGTAACACACACACACACACACACACACACACACACACACACACACACACACACACACACACACACACACACACACACCTGGAACAAAGCCTCCGACTCAAACACCTGCAAACACAAGTCAAACAAGTAA